>NC_056728.1:1433205005-1433270005 GCF_019279795.1 Protopterus annectens | reverse complement strand
TACGCAGAGGATTCCACTCTCATTTGCACATCTGACAACATGGTATTCCACCAAAAAATTACTCAGGAAGCTTTAACAGCCACTGAAACATGGCTTCGTAATTCCAACTCATGCTTAACTCAACAAAGGGCAAACTACTGTTTTTTTCGCCAAAGCCCTCTCTCATGAAAAAACAAAATGTAAAGTCCTCTATCTTTATAATACAACCATTAAAGTCACTTTTCATAGCAAACTATGAGTGATAGTGGATGATAATCTTACATTCAATCTGCATATACAAAACTGCATAAAAAAAACAAATTGAAAATATAGAACCAAAAATGTTCTCACCGACGCAACTAAAACTACACTTGCAGCTACTCATCTCCTCCCCACATTTCTTTATGGAGCTCTCATCCTTACTAACTTCTAAGCTTCCACAAAAATTAAAACTTGAACAATGCTATAACAACGTTGCTAAATTTGCAGCACATACCCTTTTCAGAACTCACCACTGTACAGCACTGAAACACCTAGATTGGTTAGAACTGCAATTCAGCTAACATATACACAACTTCTTACCACCTATAAAATTATCCAGCATCTATCTGCCTGTCCATCACTAAAAAAAACATTCTACACAACTATCTTCCTAGTCGTTCATTGCAGTCCAGTGACCAAAAACTTCTGCTTGTCTACAAACTTAGCAAATCTGCTTGGCATTGACTGTACTTGCACAAGGTTAGTAAGTCTTGGAACTCCTTACCTGTATCCATTAGGTCTATACCCTCCCTCCTCCTATCTTTCAGAACCACTCTGAAAGGCTTCCTAGATAAAATCTGGCTTTGCTCTTACTCAAAACCAGGAGAAACTATAGCCCTAAATGTGACCAAATACATTTTCATTTATTATACCTCCTTTCTCTCCCTTCTTCACTTAGTTCCTTACTGCTATCTAATTCTTTTCCTTGACTCTCTGTCTAAATATACAACAAGCCTGTTTTTCTCTTACTTCATATTGCAATTCCTATTTGTATTAGACTAACTTAACTTTATTTTTTTTGCAAACTGTCTAAAATGTCTCTAAATATTAAATGATTGTCATATACCTTGTATAACCAAAGTTTTTGTATTATATCTAATTTGTTATAATTATTTAAACTGCAGATTTTTTGTTTTATTTCTGAAGACTGTGAAATTATTGTTCTTAAAATGTTTTGTAATAATTTGGAGCTTTTCTCCTGGGGCCTCGGCTGAAAATGGGCTTCTACCCAGTCGGACTTTCCTGGTAATCAAATGTCAACAAATAAATAAATGTAACACATTATTAATATTCTTGCAGACAAATTCTCTGCTAAATGTTTCCAACTACCCCTCTACTTATTCCTTCAGCCAAGTCCTTTTGTTACATTCTAAAATTAAAGTATAAGTTTGATGGGTCTTGATAATATCCCTGAATATATGCTGAGAAGCTGTCCCACCTAACAAAACCACTCCATCACCCCTACATCATTTGTTCTACCTAGTCTCTCCACTGGGTGCTTCCCTGAGGAGTGAAGAACAAACGTTGTGGTGCCCTTACATAAAGGAAGTACCTCTATTGATCTTGGGAATTGCAGATCAATTAGTCTCACTGGTGTTATGTGCAAAGCTGTGGAATATGTTGTAATTGTACTAATAAATAATGATGCAGTTCTGCACTGCAAAACTTAAATCATGCCTGCTCAACATGCATGAGTCCTTTCTAACAGTTGGTGATATTATGGATAAGGGATACTCAGTTCATACTGCCTAGCTGGATTTTGCCAAGACCTCCTCATCCTGTGATTATTGATAAAACCTCCCATCTCAATATTAATTCATCCAGAGTTTGCTGCATAGGTAATTGGTTGCCTGAGAGAACCAATACCAATAAAATTGAGGTTATTCTCTAGCAAGTAAAAACATTATTAACAGAGCTCTATCCTGGCTAACCATGTTTGCTGATGATTGCATACCGGGAACAATTATTATATCTCATTCTGATACACAAATTTTCAACCAAGGGTGGCACCAAACAAATGGATGGTGTCTCAGCCACAGGTATATAACATCAGCACCAAGAAATGAAGCATGCTTTGCTTTGGTAAATCTATCATCACTACAGCATACCATATAGATAACATTCCACTTAAATTTAACAGTCATCTGGGACTTCAGTACCTATGCTGATAAGAAACTCTCTTTTAATCACCACATCTTTGTCTTCATTAGAAAATCTTTCTCTCTTGTACCACTTATCCTTCTTGGTATCTCCATTACATCCAAAGAAGTTATAGTCCCACTTTAGTCCTCCATTATTTGGTTCATTAGTGACTATAATGTCCCCTATGGCATATACTTCACTAAGCTCCTAAACTACCTTGACAGGCCACAGCATTTCCTTACCACAAAGCACTCATTCTCAGTACCCCTAGCTACTCTGTCTACAATCCCTATCCTTTTTCTTAATGTTATACAAGCTCCTGAAGGGTGATCTGTGCCAGTGATAATCAGGCACAGGTTGAACTCCTTCATTTAAACAGCAGCAAACCAAATACTGTCGTGACCTAAACCCATATTACCATATCAACAGCACCAGATGCAAGACAAGTAACTAACCCCACATATCTTCCACTTTTGGAATAAACTCCTTTACTCTTTGCTAGCAAGAGACAGAGAGTTTTAACTTTCAGATGACATACCAGAAGAACAAGCAGAAGTAACTCCAGACAGACTTAGCATCCAAAACATGGAACCTTAGGAATGTAGCTCAGTTCATGTTACACCATGTCTGTTGCTATTCTTGTTGCTGCTGTTTAGTTGAATAGGCCTCTTTGTGTCTTCGATGACCGTGACACACAGGCCTGCCTGTCAGCATCTGTTTTCTTTTTAAGTTATTGCAGATTCATGTTTATGACGTCTGTAAAACTGTCTACCCATCTTAACCTCGGCTATCCCTTCCTTTGCATTCAGTCCTGTGAAGCATCAGTGTCTTCTTTGACGAATCCTGTGTTCACTTTATGTGGCCAAAGTATCTGAGTTTTAGTTTTACTGTCACACTTTTCAGTGAACAGTCAAGGTTTATTTTCTTAAGTATTAACTGATATGAACTTCTTTCTGCCCACTTAATTCTTAAAAGTTTTCTCCAACACCACCGTTTAAAACATTAATTTTCCAATCCACAGCCTTACTTAAAGTTCTGCTTTCACAGATATAGGTTATTAATGGAAAAATATTGCTTTGTCAATATGAACTTTTATTGACAATGATATATATTTCCCAGGAATTCACTAAAAGGTCTAGCATGAGTCATACAGCCGGTGCAAAAAAAGCCCTTTTGCATAATGTGCTTTTTGAATAACCAGAGACTGCAAGCTATCAGCGGTTTATTGTACACCCAACATGAATTCACCTGCATGCACTTACACATAACTGAAATTACTTAAAATCACCCCCCCCCCCCACGTGCCTGCTTAAACTACAGTAGCTATCAAGGTACAAACAATCACTGTTCTACATCCTCCCTCTTTAACATTTTCCTTATTTCAAATACATAAAAAAATTTACTGTAATATTTTCTTTAAACACACTCCAGAATTAAACATCATATTAGCAGTTCAACAGGGTCTGTCTGATTTCAAGTCCAATTCACTATATATATTTAGGATTAGGTTTGCAGACTCTCCCTACCCACATCACATAGAGATTTTGATTTGAATTAGAAACAGGTACTGTCCTTAGAGGTTTATTCAGTACTGAAGTATTACTTTGTATTTAAGAGCCATTTGAATAAGGCGGTCTGTCTTCTTGAAGCAGATTGGTTGGCAATTCACTCAAGGAATTGGAATCATCAGTACACTCAATCTGTTGTGGTTTTGGCTCTGGGACAGGCAAAATATGTCTCTGATTTCTCCTGCAGTCTACTCCTTCAGACTGAATTATATGGGACCTTGGTTCTGCACAAATGTCCTTCACAATACCTACACGATCATGGCCTTTTGAAGTCTGTATTCTAACAACTTCACCTTGCAACAATGGTTGAAGAGGCCTGCTGTTTTTTTCAGAGCATAATTTCTGTGAGGGATGCTTTTTCGATAATTGAGCTTTGACTACCTTATAACTCTCTGAGGTAGGCACCAACAGCTGTTTGCTAATTGGAAGAGTCACTCTCATTTGTCTGGACATCAGTCTTTGACCTGGTGAACCAAGTGTTTGGTCACAATAAATGTTTTGAAGGTTTAGTAAATCGAGGAATACATCAGTTCCATCTCTTTTGGACTTTTCCATTAAATGCTTTGCACTACAGACAGCATGCTCAGCCAGACAATTAGCTTGTGGGTATTCAGGACTGCTGGTTACTTGAATAAACACGCAAAATGCAGATAAGTCTTTAAAGTGGTGAATAGTGAATTGTGCACCTTTATCTGAGATGACTTTATGTGGGCTTCCATGGACTGAGAAGTGCCTCTTTAGTTTTGTAATTACTGTGCCAGATGTCAAATCACGGAGTAAGTTGACTTCAAACCATCCAGAGTAGGAATCAACCAGGACCAGGGAGTGTTGACCATTCCATTCAAAAATATCTACTGCTGCTGTTGACCATGGTAAATCAGGGACTGGGTGTAAATGAAGAGGTTCTTTTTGCTGATGTGGTTTATTACTGTTGCAAACTGAACATGAAAAAGTCTGTCTTTCAATATCTTTGGACATTGAGGGCCATAACACAATGCCTCTTGCTCTGTTTTTAGTTGATTTGGTGCTCAGTTGGCCTCTGTGCAGAATTTGTATATAGTCCTATTGCAGGGAATTAAATATTGTGGGAAGAAATATCCAGGGAATTGTTATGGCTAGGCTTGTATAGGCCCTAGGGTCGATAGCCTAGTACCAACCTATGAACCTATGAACCTATGATTTAGGAACTACTACTTTTGGGCCTTTCATAATGATGCCATCTTCTGCTATGAGCTCATCCCTGAATGGGAAATACTGCTGAATTTCAAGCAGCAGACTTGTTTGATGGGTTGGCCAGCCTTGGTTAATGATATTACTCAGTTTTTGAAGAACTGGGTCTTTAGCAGTGTGATTTCTTAACTCATCAAGCCATGATGATGAAATGTGTTTGACTTCCATGACTTCAAAATCAGCTGTCTCACTTTTGTGTTGTTCTGTCATCTTTCTGGAGGCACGTGACAAGGTATCAGCAAGCTATATGTTTACGTTTCACATAGACAATAGTAAAGCTGTACTTTTGTAGCTTTAACATCATGTGTTGTAATTGGGCTGGGGCTGTGTGTATTGGCTTGTTTAAAATCGTTACTAGTGGTTGGTGATCTGTTTCAATCTGGATTTGCCTTCCATATATATAGTCATTGAATTTGGGACATGCAAACACAACAGCAAGAAGTTCTTTGTCTATTAAGGCATCTATGTTTCTCTGGGTACAAGGTGCATATGCAACTGGAATGCCCTTCTGAAGACAAGCTGCACCAAGTCCATACTGAGAGGCATCACAGGAGAGTATCGCAGGTATATCGACATCATAGTATCTCAGTGTGGGTAGACTGGCAATTCTCTTTTTTCAAAGTATCAAATGCCTCTTGGTGCTGGTCAAACCATGACCATTTTATATATTTATGTGTCAGCTCATGCAATGGTGCAGAACGTTCACTGAGACTTGGGATGAATTTTCCCAAATAGTTAATCATACCCAGAAAATGCTGTAAAGATGTAACATTCTGTGGGACTGGCATTACATTGATTACTGTTATCGTTTATGGATCTGGCTGTAGCCCTGAACTTGTGAACATGTGACCAATGTAGTTGACTTCTTTCTGTTTGAATTTACACTTTAAAGGATTTAGCTTGAGGTTCACCTCACTTGCATGGTGAAGAACTTTCCTGAAATTTCTCTTATGTTTGTTTTCACCATTGTCTTCAACAATAATGTCATCCACAATAATGGCGCACGGATACCCAGCAAATATCTGTTCCATGGCATGCTGGAATACTTCACTGGCAGAACTGATTCCGAATGGCATTCTTAAAGACCTATATCTCCCAAATCGTGTGCTGAATGTTGTTAATAAAAAAGATCTGTGATCCAGTGAGATTTGGGAAA
Organism: Protopterus annectens; assembly: GCF_019279795.1. Classification (NCBI taxonomy): domain Eukaryota; kingdom Metazoa; phylum Chordata; order Ceratodontiformes; family Protopteridae; genus Protopterus; species Protopterus annectens. The sequence goes on along the minus strand of NC_056728.1, from coordinate 1,433,263,888 downwards.
CAGTCGAATTTGGCATCAGTGCTGCTACCTCCTCTACTGTGTGCATTGGATGATGAGGACATTTGAAGGCTTTATTTAAGTCTGTAGGATCGATGCATATCCAAATGTCGTCTGAGCTTTTCTTCTGGGCTGCCACCATGAATGATTCCCATTCAGTAGGCTCTGCCACAGGAGGAAGAGCACTCAAATGCACAATTCTGTCTAAGTCTATTTTTACTTTATTTTGCATTGCTACCAGGGTTTTACATGCAGGTTTAATGACTGGGTATATTTTGTGACTCAGCTTCATAGAATATGTAACTGGAAGTTTACAAAGTTCATCTTTGAAGATGTTAGCATATTCTTAAAAAATATGTTGTGAAAAACTGTAATTTTCGTTCATATTCAAATGGTGCACTTCTTCATTGAGCGAGATCAAACCCATTCTTAGGCTGTCTTCTAGGCCTAGTAATGACTGTACATCTCTTCGAACTACATAGAATTATAAATCATAACAGTTACCATCAGAATGGCAAGAAAGGACTACAGCGCCATCCATTTGAATTTCGTCGCCACCATAAGCAACTAGTTTTGTGCTCCTGGTTGAGTCGAGGATATCTCCAGCTTTTATGTTTGCATAAGCTTTCACTGATTTAAAGTTACATTTGGATCCAGTGTCAATTTTAAGCTGTGCTGGCTTCCTATTAGTTTGTACAGTACAAAATATTTCACTCTTTGCTGGCAAGTGAGAGTCCACTGTGTCGACTAGCTCGCCAACCACAGAAACATCATCAGCATAAAAAGTTTCATCACTGCCATCAGAGTCTGCTACAGCCTCAGTTTGATTCACTGACTTTGAAATCTTATCATGAGTCTGTGCCGATCTACAGAACTTTTTGAAATGATTCCACTTCTTGCATTTATGACACTGTTGACCATAGGCTAAACACTTCTCTTGTTTAGGTTCGCGAATGACCCCACAATTGTGACAGTTACAATGGCAGATGATATGCCGTAGCTCTACTAATTACACTTATGAGGCCATATTGTCTTAGTTTTTTGTTACACACTATCGACATTCACAGCCGCAGATATTGCAAGCATACTAGTATGTTTTTCTGTTCGTGTATTTGACAAATTTCAATAGCTTTGCTCAACGTTAATTCACTATCACATAGTAGAATTTCTCTTATCGTGCCATTATTAATGCCACACACAAGGCAGCCTTTTATTAAATTGTCTTGTAGATTCCCAAATCTACATGTCTGTGCTTTATTACTTAAGTCAGTAACATATGCTTCCATAGTTTGATCGGGTTTTTGATTTCTCTCGTCGAATTTATGCCTTTCCATCATTATATTCATTGGGTGTTAAACAGTTATAGAAATTTATGCTTTAAACATTCAGGATCTTCATGGGTCTCAGCTTGAGCAATGACACACTGTTTTTCTCCCTCCCCTGCAAAAACAGCAAGTGCATATAAGAAAGAATGTTCTCGCTCGATAGCCTCTGAGCCTGACAAATTGAGACATATAAATGTTCATGTGTGTGCGTCTTTATCTGAATGCGCAGTCACTATGAAAATATTATATTCTTGTGCAAACATACACCAATTCTTTGCAACATTGCATTCAAAATACAGTGCTGCTTAGTTTTGCACTTAAGTCTTTCATTACACTCACATGATATTTAGTTGGCATCTCACTTCTGACACCATGTTGAATGACCAATGGAGACAGAGACTGCAATTTATCAGCGGTTTATTGTACAGACAACATGAATTCACCTGCATGCACGTTCATGACTTGCACATAACTGAACTTACTTAGCACCACCCTCCCCCACGTGTTTCCTTAAACTACAGTAGCTGTCAAGGTACAAACAATCACTGTTCTACAGTGCCCATTTGTGATTCAGAGACATGTTAGCTGCAACGAGATAAGACCTCATTATTAGCTAGTTTGTATGCATCTGAATTGCATTTACAGCCACAATATGCAGACCATTGTTGACCTGCACATCATAGTAGGAAGCTGTCGCTTGTGCAGATGGTAGCTTCCCCCCATTCACTCTCCTACATACACACTGTATGCACAACACGAACGCACAAGCACACACACACACACACACACACACACACACACACACACACACACACACACACACACACACACACACACACCATACTCCCTGTAATGTTTCTAACCTGTATGCCTTCCCATGTTTTCTCCCACCCCATAATTCTTGAAGTATCATTACAGCTCCTTTCAATTACACCCTGGTGTCTAATGCACCCCTCCACCCCTTGATCCCCATAATGCCGTTGGTGCCATTATGGTACCCTAAGAGTAATCCCTAGTGATCTAGTATATCCCCTACCCTCTGATCCCCATTATGCTGTTGGTGCCATTACAGCACTTTAAGAGTAATTCCAGATGGTCTAGCGTATCCTCCCATCATGATCCCCAATGTGCAGTTAGTGCTGTTACAGCACTTTAGGAATAATCCCTGATGTCTAGTGCGTCCTCCAACCCTGATCCCTGTACTGCCACTCATGCTGTTACAGCACTTTAAGAATAATCCCTGGTGGTCTAGTGGTTCTTCTCACCCCCAATCCCTGTACCATGTTTGTGGCAGGCAAGTGAACATGGCCTTTTGACCATGTTTATTACTGTGATGTAGTGTGGATGGCTGTACTAATCTGTACTGTTGAGCAGTTTATTGAATTGCTCAGGCATGTAGATGTCTTCCTGCTGGCAGTTCTGGAGAGAGAACGCAAGGCTAATTACATATGCCTTTCCCCTGCAATGTCTGATTCATTCAGGATTCAAACTGGGACAGCTGTGCATGGTGCTGCACATCTTTGTCATGGAGGACCATGAAGCACCATTTCAGGGTAGTTGCTGAACTGGGAAAAAGTAGTACAATGTGTAAATGGAGGTGTACACATTGTGGTACCTTAATGAATTCCAGCCTTTTTCTTTAAAATCACATCCAGATTTGCCATAGCTCTCCTTCCAAGAAGCAAACATCTTTTAATTTCATGGATGCAGTCACCTTCTGTAAATATTTCTGACCTCACAAAAATAAAATCTGTCACTGACTCTAGTTCTTCCTTGTTTACTTGGAAAGAATGGTCTGGATGACATAATTTCAGTTTTGTTTTGTTGTTTTTTTAATAGTGAGCAGCAAGCCAGCTTTTGAGCTTTCTACTTTCACCTTCATCAACAGACTATTTAATTCTTCCTCACTTTCAGCTGTCAGATTGGTACCACCGGCATATCTGAGGTTTTTAATGTTTTTCATGTAACAAAACCAAAATGTGAGCACACCAAGAAAGATGAGTGTAGATAAATAAATCCAAAGTATTTTCTTCCAAAACTTTGGATTTATTTATCTACGCTCAGCTTTGTTGGTGTGCTCACATTTTGGTTTTGTTACGTGGACTTTATTGTGTATGTGAGCAACCTTTGGCAGAAGTGTGTGCTTTTCTCCTTTCAACGGTTAATATTTTTCTCAACAATTTTGATTCTAGCATCTGAGTCATCTAACCAAGCATTTTGTTTGATACATTCAGCATTCATATTATTCAGCATACATATTAAATAAATATGATAACATGACAATAAACAGCCTTGTCTTACGCCTTTCCTAATTTTGAACAAGTCATGTATTCCATGTCCCAAACAGATTCTTCATAGGTTTATAGGTTCATAGGTAAGTACTAGGCTATCTGCCCAAGGGCATTTATAAGCCTAGCCAGAATGTGTTGGCTTTTGCCACCCCCTTAGATTAGTTCCCTCTGCCTCTGTCCAGCAGAGCCATCAGTTCCCTGCGCCACTGTCCAGCAGAGCCATTAGTTCCCTGCGCCACTGTCCAGCAGAGCCAGTGCAGTGATCCCCGGGAAAAGTATTCTGTTTCCCATCCACCCATCAAGGTTTCTCTTGAAGAGTGTTAGTGAGGGGCTCTGCTTGATGTATATTGGAATCCTGTTCCAAAGCATGGGGAGTCTCTGGGATAGGAATCTATCCCTCCAGCATGTCCTATTTATCGTTGTGGTGAGGTTTATATCTCTAGAGCGTGTGGCTCCCTGGGATTTGTTTTTTTTTTTAGGTGGAGCATGTCCATCAATTCTGGGTTGGACATGGCCTTGTATGGCAAATAAGGTGATCAAGTTGCCCCATTTATCTGAGACATTGCAACTGCTTGTTATGGTCCACACAGCCAACGGCTTCGCAGCACTCACAAAAATAGAGGTCATTATTTTTCTGGATCTCCCTTGTTTTTTTTTTTTATCCAGAGTATGTAGGCTAATTGATCTCTGGTGCTCCTACCCTTCTAAAACCTGTTTAAACACCTGGCAGTTCTCAAGCTATATACTGCTGTATTCTAGCTTACAAGATCTCAAGCATTACCATGCAAGCATATGAAGCACATCCTGTTGTACAGTAATTTGAGCACTTTTTAACATTGCTGTTTTCTGGGACTGAAATATAAGTTAACCTTTACTGTTCAATCGGCACTGCTGCATTTTCCAAATTTTCAAGTAAAACTGTAACCACATAATTTTGCAGGATGTTAAGTTACATTATTTACTGTAGCCTTGTCATTAGCAAGGTTTTCTAGGTCCTGATTAACTTCAGTCTCCTGGATGTCTGGCTTAATTTCGCAAAACATACCATTGTATGTGTCAGTGATGTTAGGGCACTTCTTATACAGCTCTTCTGATTATTCCTGTCACCTTTTCTTAATATCTTCTGTTTCGCATAATTCCCTCCCATCCATAGCTCACAACTTTTTAGTGCTAGAAATTTGGACAAAGCCTAAAAATAATAGGGGGACAAAGGCCCAGAAATAGGAACACATTTTAAATATTGCTCTTATCAACTTTGAAAGTTGCTAGAGTAACATTATTTGTTTTGGCCTGCATTTTCTGAAAGTTCTAGAGTCTAAAACTGAAATGAACATCATTATTTGGTGACTTCAATCCTCAGTGATTTGCCATAAAACCACAAATTTTAAGCAGAGCAGACCTAAAATATGAGGAAAAAATCTGGACAGTTGAGAGGTATGCTGCCATCTTTGTCTTTTATCATGCCCATTTTTATCTGGAAATTTCCCTTGATATCACTAGTTTCATGAGGCGATCTCTTGTTTTTCACACTGTATTATTCCTCGCCTTTGAATTGCTCATTTAAATAAACATGATGTCTTTTCTTGCTCTTCTCTGAAACTCTGAATTCAGTTTGACATTTTTTTTTCTAGCTCCATTGCCTTTTGCTCTCCTTCTTGCCACGGACACTTCTAAAGCCCATAAAGAGAGCCATTTTGCCTTTTTAAACTTTATTTTTTTTTATTTATTTAACATTTGTTTACCAGGAAAGTCCAACTTGGAATGAAGCCAATTTTTAGCGGAGTCCAGGGGAGAAATGCTCCAGATGTATGTCTTTGTAATGTGGGAGGAAACCCACATGAATGCCGGGAGGACATGCAGACTCCATACAGAAGGCATCCCAGCCAAAAATCGAACCGGAGAACCTCTTGCTGTGAGGTGACAATGCTACTGCTGCACCACTGCGCCATCCACTTTGCTGTTTGGAATATATTTTGTTGCCACCCATACCCCTCAACCTCTTAGAGCAAGAAATCTGGACAAAGCCATAAATAATGGGGCTACAAAGGTCCAAAAATGGGAAAAATTTTTAAATATTGTTCTTACAAACTTAGAAAGTTGGATAGGGGCATTTAATCCAGACGAATGGGGAGAAATAAAGTGGTTTATGGCAGGTACTTCAGTTTCTACCCTGTTTTGCTTAATACAGAAAAAATAGTATACATACATACAGTTTCTCCATTAACATATGTGCACACACACACACACACACACACACACACACACACACACACACACACATACGCACTTTCACCTTCTGTAGTTTCTCTTCAAAATTGCTTAATTGTGATAGCTGCCAAGTTGTTGAAATCTGTGATCACTGAACAGTTATGTTTCTGCCAACTATTTTTTTTAACAATTTGCAGAAATAACAATGCAACACATGCAAGCATTTTGACTAGCTGGATGATAATATCTAATGTCAGTCATATCCTTTTCATATTACTTCATTCCACCTAGCCTAGACTAAACAGACATTTTACAGTCATGCTTAATGTCTTTTCCATTTGTTTAATGCAATTAACCTTCTCTCTCCACTAGCAAAAGCATTCTGGAATGAAACAATGCCTCTATGTGTCTGAACTCTTGACTGAATATTGTCATTAATGATTGTACTTAATTCATATGTTCTAAGCAGGCTGCAATTTCCTGCTTCCCTCAGAGATCTCTCAAGAGATGTTAAGCTGTCAGTTAATACGGCTTAATAGACTGAGGCTAAGAGTTCAGGAAAGGTATTTTTAATGAGCACTTTATGGATGTATATAACATCTAGTGTGGCTTCTGTAAAAGACTGTCGTGGAGAGTGTTTTACTTCAGCTACCTTAAAACAGTAATCCACACCTGTCATCAACAGTACTGTGCAGAAATTCTACTCTATATGCCAGTCACAGAAGCTCGCTCCTTTGTGTGAATATGGTATAAAGAGTAGGGCTGATTCTAGTTAATACATTGTATAGCCATACATTAATACCAATGCCCTTTTAATATTTCCATATGTCAATGCTCACCTTTTTCCTGATTCGTTGACCTAGACCAGCTATCTGTTCTTTCAATGAGACCTTGCGTATGGTGACATTGCCTTTGTCACAGTGGCTTCTAAGTGAAGGAATTTTACTTTCTTCCAAGGTCAGTGTTCAGATACCAAGACATTGGTAAGCCTCTTCCTGTCTCTCCAACTGACCACTAACCGCAGTGCTAGTTCTCTTGCTCACACAACGCATACTTATTTTTGTGTAAATTGCTTACTTTAATGTAAACTTAGATATCTTGCTAACTTATCAAGCAAGTAATCTGTTATACAGTTGTTTTTTCTCCTCAAAACTTTATTTGGCAACTGCACTATCACTTTTGCTATCACAATGCTTTTGGGTTCTGCTGTGTCAAGGTAGCACATTACTATGATGATTGCTTTTATCTTCTCTTAGAAGAGTTTTTTTTTTTTTAGAATGTTTTTTAAATACACACAGCAATTATTTTTAAGTATTTTTTACTACATCCATCTTTCAGTGAGGATGCCTGTATTGCATTTTGTATTAATGTTTCTTGTTTCTATTTATTTCTTTTATTTGTACAATGTTTAGTAGATAAACATGTAAATATTTACCTTTTAATGAATAGTAAATAAAGATTGTTTCTAGATTAATCCTTGGTCTTAGGAAGTGTATGCGGTAAATTTCTCAGACTAACAGCTCTGCTTCCTATAGATCTCACTCAAGGATTACTGCTGCATGTGGTTAGTATGTCAGCCATGAGTACCTCAGTCTGATTGTTTTAGCTGTAAGATATCTGTATGGCTAGAGGCCTGTGCTTTTTCAAGTTGTGTCAATTAATGTGATCCAATCCAGGGTGTAGCTAGGCAAACTAACTGTACCAATTGAGTATGCATTTTTTTCTGAGACTCTCAGAAACCTTATGAATCGAACAGTACAGAAGGTTTAGAACTGGCTAAATTAGTTTCTACTGCATAGAGAGAGAGAGAGAGAGACATACAACATGTTTACATTTTCATGATAGGAATGCATTTCTGAAATGGTTTCAAGTGACAACAGTTGAAAATAGTGTGTCCCTTTCAAATGGTGTATAGTGGTAACATTTTGAGAATTAAGTAGATTTTAAATGATAGGTCAGAGATGGATTCAGCAGCATGGGGTTTGAGCAGAAAATATAAACTCCTGGCTGCACCCCTGATCCAATCTATAAAAAAAATGCACCTCACATTCTAACTAATTTCTTTTTTGGAAGCCGAAAGTTATGTCTGCTCTGCTATGCATAACTAGATCACTGGTCCTTTCCATACCCTCAGTCTTGGTAGTGATAGGCTAATTCTTAGTATTATCTAGCATATGTTGTACATTTCTGAGTTTTGCATTACCGTTTTCTATGATGTGACCCTGAATAAACTTCATAGTCTTTAACTCATTTCTTTTTGCCACTCCAGGTCAGTGGTCATTCTTCTGTGGTTTCCATTTTTATTGGTAATTCTCAGGCCCTTTGATACTGGGTAGTGATAAATGGTATTTGGTTTATGTATGGATTTTTAACCTGAATGTTTGCATTGTTTAGGAGAAGGCCATAAATCTGAAGTCTGAAAGTAGTGAAAATGTTATTAAAAAGTTGGCCTGGAGAGCTGCAAATGTACAAGCTTTGCTTGAGTATGAAGTCCCTTGTTTCCTTTCCTCCTACTTCTTTACCGTACACATCTTCAACAGACTAGAGTGTTATTCACAGAGTATTTTAAGGAGATTAGTGTTAAAGAATACAAAATAAAACAGAAAAAAGAGGAGTCTGCAGGAAAAAAAAACATTTATTTGTATGTATTTAATTTATTTATTTAACATTTCTTGACCAGGAAAGTCTGGCTAGGAACAGAGCCTATTTTCAGCAGAGCCCCGGGGAGAAACGCTCCAGATGCATCTTGTGTAAAAAATGAAAGTAATGGACCAGACAACATATTTACCACAGGGGCAGGCAGAAGTGAGACAGAGACCCTTGTTTCATGTGTACTGGGGGGAAATTGTAACCAGTGGCTGATGAGTGTCAGTTACAGCTCCTTGTTCTAATAAGTTATGTTTGATTTGAGTCATTTGATCTTCTTGATATCCCAATAACTCAACAAAGACACTCTAGTGAGGTTACAGGAATGGATCAGGCTACAGCACTGGCTAGTGAAATAGTTAAAATGGTGCCTTACACAAAGTCTTTGTCATTCAAGTGCAGGGCCCTCAATACTGTACATGTCATCTGAAGTACCAATAGCCCCATCAGTTTCTGTTAATCATTTACAGATGTCCACTCTTCTGCTGCTGCTGCTGTACAAATGACTCAAAGTCAGTCACCCTTCCTTCAGATGTCCAGTTATGCTATTCAGTGTGATAGGGCACTAATTCCTAAATCACGGAGATCAAGACACAGGTTCCTAGGCTGCGAACATCAGTTGTCCAAATGTCTTTGATTTCTACTTTAAAGACTAAGTTTGATTATCACATTGATTAAGGACTACTTTGCCTTAGTAAAACAATATACTTCAGCTTCATCTACCCAGATAATCTCTATAGTTATAGTATTCCATCTAAAAACAGTAAACAAATCCTCTTAACACCAACTATGTCACTATCTTTTAGATACTAAAAATAGCCACGAGTCCCCTGCTTTAATGAAATGTCACTACAAGTGGTATAGTATGAAACTGTCTTCCTCCAGGAAGATATCACAGTGTTCCAAACCTTTGGCAGTCCCTTTCTGTATCCCAGTCTTTGAAGACATAGGTAAGGCTTTGTCTGAGTTTCCCAATAAACATTCATCTGCTCCGTTGAGACAAGAAAGATTCCTAGAACAACACAAAATTATTTTCAAAAATATTATGACTGAATAAAGGTCTTCTAGTTGGGATGTACATGTCTGAGGTACCAACACTAGCATTTGAATCTTTTGCCTGCATACTCAAGAAACAACAGAGACACTGAGGATTAGTTTCTAGCCTGCATGATATGCCTATTTAGACTGAATGTCCCAAAGGAATGTGCACCACATGGCATGCAACTCTGTGAAGTAGCCATTAACATATTTAAAACCATACATCCCTTATGCTACACCACCTTGTACTAATAGGTATGTGAATAATTCATGAATTCATTGGGTTCATTGCTGTACATTTTTGTTACACTTGAAGCAAACCCAGCAACTACATTGTTTAATATCCAAAAATGACAGAAAGAAAATTACCACAGAGAAAACAGTTTTTCCAGAGCCAGTCCAGCTGCTGGAACCAGTTTCATTATATAGAATACTTGCAGGGTTGTTTGAAATGAAGACTAAGTTGTAAGCCTATATACTACAAGCTTCTCTGAAGCCCATAAAGAAGGACTCCATGTTACTGTTTTATATATATATATATATATATATATATATATATATATATATGTGTGTGTGTGTGTGTGTGTGTGTGTGTGTGTGTGTGTGTGTGTGTGTGTGTGTGTGTGTTTGTATGTTTGTGACGTCCCTGCTCTGGGCCAGTAATTCTCACTACTGACACTGCAGAGGGACATTCACTTGGAACAAAAAATAGATACACATAGTATTTCCAGATGCAGCTCTCTGCACCAAGCATAATTTCCCTTAAGAGCACACAGGGAACATCCTCATTCCAGGGGCTGGATTTCCGTCTCTCTCTCTCCAGGCCATAATAAGACACCCCACTGACACAGCTGTAGAGTTGAGTCCTCAGTTAAGTTCTCAAAGCCAAGTCCTCCATCACCTTGTCTCTAAAGCCAGTGTTCTGTGTCCCTGCTCCAAATAGCTGACACACACACACTCTTTGAGATTTGTTTTACACACGCATACACACACACACACACACACACACACACACACACACACACACACACACACACACACACACACACACACACACACACACACACACACACACACACACACACACACACACACACACACACACACCTAGGAGAGGCTGGAACAGATTTACTAGCTCTGCTACCCTTGCCCAGACTATAAGGTAGTTATATTGCCTCCAGCCAACTACTCTCAGGCTCTTTCAAGGGTACCCAATTAAGATTAAAATTAATACTAATACAAATGGTAGTGTCTGACCAATGCAGCAAGGCTTTTAGGAGTGGCCACAGTGTCCCCAAATAAATATAAGTCCTCTCAAAGATTAAAATTTTCTCTAAAAGACTGGCTACAATGGAAAGTTTAAATATATTTAATTATGAACAATAAAAGAACATGAAAATACTAAATATCTATTTATAATAAACACCAGAGTTTCATGTCACAGGAGATATTAAAAATAACATAGAAAGATAGATTCACACAGACAGAGAAAAACAATACTTAATTAATTTTACTATATTTTTATTACCAATCTGAAGAATTACTATTCCCTGTTTACTTACTAAAGTAAGGCAAGATAAAGTAGATGAGTGGTCCTTCCTTCTTTGTGAGGTTTCAAAATCAGACTGCTCTGAGACTTCTGTCTCATCTAGTATTAAAACATCATTTAAGTGCTGGATTACAGAATGACATCACATACATCTGGTCATTTGACTCTGGTTCCCACACTACCCCCTTTATTAGAAACGGAACCAGAAATTAGCACATATGTGTTACCATACACACAGATAGAGCTTTGCTAAGATGCATTATAGCATATGGAAGCTTTAAACCATTTCAAAACTTTCACCCTTCCAGGGTAGCAATTAGTTCACCCCTAAGGACAATATAGTAGGATTCCTAGTACTGTTTTTCACAGACTTTTTAGCTCTGGCTGCAATCAGAACTGTAAGATACAATCTTTATGGCCTAAATCAGGCAATTTAATTTCAGAGAATTTTTCAAAGTCAGCTGGACTGAGATTATTTTATTTATTTATTTATTTTATTTTACATTTGTTTACCGGGCTAGTCTAGCTGGATACATGTCCATTTTCAGTAGAGGCCCGAGGAGTTAAGCTCCAGAGTTTAAGAAGCAGTACATTTGCGATATTACAAGAAAGTAAGGGTAACAATATGCAAAGAGTACACACAAACTGAGCCAAAAAATTACAAGCAAGGTTATACAGTTAACATCATAAAAAAAATTTACATTTTAAAAATATATAATTTTTTTTTTTTTTTTTTTTTTTTTTTTTGAGGGGGAGGTTGAAAAGGGAGAGTGAGTAAGATAAGAGGGGGGTAGGGTTTCATGATGAAGGGATTTGTCTGATGGCATAGAGTGATTAGTCAGGATTAGTGCAGGGGCACATCCATTGAGATTTGAGGTGGAGTTTAATTTTCTTTTTGAAGAGAGATTTAGAGGGAATAGTGGTAAGTTCAGAGGGAGCAGGTTCCAATGTTTTCCAACAGTGTTGGAAAAGAGGAGTCACCAGCTTTGTTGTTTGATTTATCAATATTTACAAGTAGTTTGTGTGCAGATCTTAGGGATTTTAGGTTATGGTAGGGGTGGATAAGGGTAGATAGTATAGGTGTTTTGTCAGGTTGATGCAGAATTTGATGGGCAATGGTTAATTGATTGATTTTAAGCTGGTGCTGAAATTCAAGCCAGCCTAGTAGTTTTAGATTGATACAATGGTGGGTTTTGAATGGGTTGCCTGTAGCAAATCTTGCTATATTGTGGTAAGAGTTCTCTAATTTCAGAAGATTTTTTTTGATAGGTTTGTAAATATGGGGGAGGCATAGAGGAGGGGAGAGATAAGGTGGGTTTGAGCAATAGTAATTCTAGAGTCTGGAGTGAGGAAAGGTTTGATTCGGTAGAGAGAGCCTATTTTTTGTTAGTATTTTTCAAGGTGTTGTTTATATGTGTATCAAAGTTAAGGTTGTTATCTATGGTAATTCCTAATAGTTTAGTCGTGAGGTCTTGAGATATAGGTGTGCCATTTTAGATGTTATTGTAAAGTCTATAGGAGGAGATTTACTGGAGGGTGTAAAGAGGAGGAGTTTGGTTTTTTTGGGGTTAAGTAGGAGACAGCGTTGGGAAAACCATTCTTCAATGGAGTTAAATATGTGTTGTGTAAGGGAGTGAAGATTAGGTACTGTTGTGGCTGAGCAAATGAGTGTGGAATCATCTGCATATTGAATGCATGTAGCTTGTGGAACTATTTGGTGTAGGTCATTGATAAACAAAGAAAACAGAAGGGGACCTAATATAGACCCTTGGGGAACACCAATGGTTACAGGAAGCTGTGAAGATAGGGTGGATTTCAGAGAACTGCTTGGTGTCGGTCGTTTAAGTAGGATTTGAACCAGTTAATGGGTTGGGTGTCTAGTGACATAGATTGGAGGATATTTATGAGTATTTGGTGGTTTACCATGTCAAACGCTTTTGACAGGTCTAGGAAGAGAGCTGAGGAAAGTGTGTTGTGGTTACGATTTTTGTTGATGGTGTCTGTAAAGGAGAGGAGGGCAGTGGTGGTACTATGGGATGGTCTGAAGCCATGCTGGGTATTAGAAAGTAAGTTGTATTTGAGAAGATGGTTTAGCAGTTGCTTGTGTATACATCTTTCCATGATTTTTGATAAGGAGAGAGTAGGGCTATAGGGCGTAGTTTGAAAATTCAGTAGAATTTCCACCCTTGTGAAGAGGGATGATATGAGATATTTTCCAAAGTTTTGGGACATATCCCTCTGTGATGGTTCTGTTTACTTAGTATGGAAATTGGGTAGGCTATGGAACTGTCTGCTAATTGCAAGTATTCTGCGGGTAGTAAGTCAGCAGAGGGGGTACAAGGTTTGAGTTTTTTGATAAGTGAGAGTATGTAGGCTGTGGGGACAGGTTGGAAGAGAAAAGACGGGGGTGGCTTTAAGTCATATTTAGATGTAACTGTGTCATTTGTAGAGAGTTGACTAGCCAGCATATGAATTGTGTCTGTAAAGAAGGAATTAAAGTCGTTGGCAATTTGGTTGTGGTTCATTGTGTCAGAGCCTTGTGGGTTGGGTGTGGTAGGTTTACTAGGCTGTAGTAGTTCATTTATATTGGCCCAGAATTTTTGTGGGCAATTTTTGCGAGTTTGCTGAGATTTTAGGTAATAGCTTTTCTTATCGGTCATTATGGCTTTTTTGGTCTGATTTCGTAGTAGTTTGTAGTGTTGGTAGTCTGTTGGGTTCTTTGTAGAGCGGGATTTGTTCCAGATCTTGTTTCTGAGTTGGATTTTCTGCTTTGTTTCTATTGAGAGCCATGGGGCAGATTTGGTTTTAATTCTAATAGATCGAGTGGGAGCGTGATGGTTAAGTATAGTTAGGAATTTTGCATTAAAGTAGTCTACAGCTTCATCTAGGGGAAGGTATTTCAAGGGTGACCAGTTACAAGCATAAAGTTCATTTCTAAAGAGTTCCAAGTTCAATTTCGTTTTGGTTCTGAGTGTTCTAGTTATGCTTTGGGTAGGGGGGTTAGTTTTGAGCCTGATAATGTAGGTAAGTAAGTGATCACTTATATCTTCAGGGATGGTTCCTGTTTCATAAATATGGGGCAGATTGTTGGTGAGTATCCAATCTAGGATGCTTTCTTTATTGTTGGCTTTATTTATTCTAGTGGTGGAGGTGATTGTTTGGGTAAACCCATAAAGGTTAATGTGGCTAGTAGGGAGTTTGTTACAGCAAGCTTGCCAATCAATGTTTAGGTCGCCTAAGATGAATGTTTCTTGGGGTAAGTTTAGGGATAGCCAGCATAGGATGTTTTCGATGGTGGAAATGTTATTTCCAGGGGGGATATAGATGCATATGATAAAGATAGATTTGACTGAGTTAAGTTTCAGTTTGGTGATCAGAATTTCTGCATTAGAGTCCTGAGGGGTTTTGTTGGAAAGTGGTTATTTGAAGGCTAGATTTAGATAGGATGGCTACTCCACCTCCTTTTTCTCCGCCCTGTCTAGGCGTAGGATTTTATAGCCAGGAGGGTGATTTCAGTGTCTTTTGTAGAAGGTTTAAGCCAGGTTTCAGTTAGGCAGATTATGTCAAGGAGTAGTGTTCTAAGAGAGCATGCAGTTGTGTTATTTTGTTGTTAACACTACGTATGTTGAGGTTTGCTATAGAGAGTGAGTTGTGATTATTTGGTAGAGGACTAGTATTTGGGACTTGATTAAAGTTCTGATTATTAGTGTAGCTAATAGGACCTGGGTTTGGGTGAATATCTCCATCTTTAAGGGGACAGAGAAGGGTTTGAGAAGAAAGGTTTGTAAATTTGCTATGGGGCAGAGGTAGTCTTTTTGGATTTTGTTTGGTATATTTTAAGTGGGTAATTCTATGGTATTTTGGTAAAAGGTAGTTAGGTGTAGAAGTGATGTTGATATGTTGGTTATGGAATGTAGGAAGAGCTGCAGTAGTATGTTTAGAGGGGTTGGGAAAGTGTGCTAGTAGAGGGTATTCGTAGGAGGTAAGAAGAAGTGATATTGTTAAAGTTGGAAGTATTGATAGTAAGAGTAAGGTATGTGTTATAGATATGGTGGGGTGCTTATACATTGTGGTATTGATTATTATGCTGTAGATCGTTGTATAAGTGTAGTGATGCTGTAATGCAGGATAAGGTGAAAGGAAGAAGTGGACTGGGAATGTTAGGAAGAGTAGAGAGGCTGTAGGTGTGGAGGTTACTATTGGATATAAGCCAGGGAGAGGCTGTTTAGTTGAGAAAAAAAATAACAAGTGGAGGGAAAGGAGTGGATAGGTTACAGCTGGTTGGATTTAATTGGATGAGAGGTGAGGGGTGTGGTTAAATTGCTTGGAGAAATGGAGGGAAAAGAGTAGAGTGGTTCAGGTGATAAGATTCTATTGGCAGAAAAAGGTAGGGGTGTGGTTTGCTAGGTATAAATGTAGAGGTAGTGGGGGTGGGTGGGAATTGGGGGTAGGGTAGGGGAGCGGAGTGAGCCCGCAGGGCGAACGGAGCGGGTTGAGACAATGGAGAAGATATTCAGCAGTAGACAATCAGTAGAAATACAGCAGTAGACAATCAGTAGAAATAGGTAGCTGCAGGTTGCAAGGCAGTAGGTGAGTGGAAAGGTGTAGGATGGAGAGTAGATCTAGGGAGAAAGAGTAGGAAGGCAGGATAGAGTAGAAAGGCAATAGGTGAGAAGGATTAGGAACTGGCAAGAGGCATAATCAGTATATACAGTTTACAAGGTGGTAAAGGGGGAGATGGAGTAATAGATGGATATAAGAGGAGTGCCTTCTAGTGGGCAGGACAGGAGTTGTAGATGAAACTAAAGGGGAGCTGGAAAGTATAGGTAAGTGGAGAGAGAGAAGAGAAGATAAAGAAAAATATAAGGAGAATGCGTGAGGGTAAGTGAAAGGTTGAGGAGGTTAGGTAGGTAGATATGGAAGAAGGGGTAAGGCAGCTGGCTGCTTAGGTTTAGCGCTATCTTTAGGGCCCTGTAGTGGTACTAAAATAGAGGTCTGGTTTTAAGAAGTAGATTTAGTCCAGTACATACTTATTTCAAATCTTGAAGGAGGGTTCAGAACAAAGGACACTGGATGTTGAGGCTACTGGAGATGGATAGGGCTCTTTTGGCACCAGGAAAGCAGTGGATTAAGTTAAGAGCAGGTCAGGAGGAGCTGGTAACAAGGGAAAAAGGATATAAAAATGAGGTTGAGAGATACAGAGTTAGCAGCTTAGTACATATATTAAATAGCAGACAATAGCTTGCATTGACATTTAAAACATTGTAATATAGTGACTGCTAAATAACAGATAACATAGAATCATTAGGCAGTCTAAGCAGCAGTAAGTCTTTTACAGGCATCAGCATTCAACAGTAGTACAAATAATACAGGTGGCACATACAGCATTGCAAAAGGTGATAAGCAATAGGAGGACACAAGCACTATTTGCAATAGTATTCAAGAGGTACAACATCAAAACACAGTAGGCGGTACAACTATGACTAGAGCATGCTATCAACATGAGATAGGAAGCTAGCTATTTGAACATAATTTAACCTACAAAAACTACAGCAAAGGATCTACAAAGCTAGGCTGTGAGGGTGAGATACGGTTACAGAGAGATACAGAATAGTGGAAAAATAGTAGTCAAAAATGTGAGTTGCTGAGTCTTCAAACATTAAAACAGTGGATGCAGCTGAAAAACGTGTTTCTAAGGTGAGTAACTAGCTGAACTCAGCTTGTCTGGATAAAATGCAGTTACCTGCAACGCTTAGACAAATCCCTAGCTTGATTGGCGTTTTGAGTAGTTGAGTCTCCTACTCGGCGTTTCCGTGGTGAGGTGGTAGTGTTGAGCATGTGGGTTGGTTAATAAAAGGGGCAGACTGCTGTACGGATATACAGTTAAATATTTAATAAAAAAGGAACAGGACTCGGGCTGAGGGACCCGGTTGACCTTAGAACCCGGTTGACTGGTCCTCAGTAAAAAAGTATAGCGGATAGCATATGTCGCCACCAGGGTAAATGTGCTAATAGTACGCCAGGTGGGTGTACTACGATATTAGAGGCTTCTACTCAGAGAAGGTTTACGCTCATTTAGCTGAGCAAACCCATTTGTTATGATGTCGCGAAGTGTGCGGATGGTACTACACATAGGTATAGTATAGCATTAAACATAAAACAGCCTTTAATCAGATAAAGTAGTCACCGCACATTAACCTGGTATTAAACCTTAGGCATTAAAGCCTCAAACCTTAATTTCCGCTCATTAAGCTGGTATTAGACATTAAAACAGCCTTAAACACTGTACATTAATCCGCCTTTAACAAAAAGCAGTAGTATCCGCTTATTGAGTTGGTATTAGCTTTAAACATTAAACATTAAAACAGCCTGTAATCCAAATTAAAGATAGTCTCCGCACATTGAGCTTGGCAAGCATATAAATAGGGTAGTAAATACTGAGACAGCGCATGTAGCAATGACACGCGCAGTTTTAAATCAGTTCTCAGCCGCACACCACGTGGCAGTGCCGTATAACAGCTGTAAGCAAAATATGATAAAAATACTGCCAGGTGTAAACGCTACTGTCTGCAGAACAAATAAGTATATCTAATGCTGAACAAGTTCAGTACCAGTAGAAGCAGTACGCATTTAGGCAGATTATGATAACACAGTACTAAGAGATAACAAACACATACCCATTGGTAGATAAATAGTTTGAGTCAGTCGTGAGGTTATTCACGGTAAGCAAATTACATCAAACAGTCCAGAGAATCCATTTCAACAGGTCAATGACCATACAGTTTAAGCAATACAAACAGTGCAAATGGCGGTAACCGAGACCACTAATAGTACTCACCAGGGCAAAAGACGCTGGGGGCAGAGCAGTCAGCAGCTAGAGACCCACAGATGGGAAACTCAATATCTAAGAAATGGCACCACAGAGGTAAGAGGTATAAATAACCTCTCACGAAAAATGAGGTAGCAAGGGAAGGGAAAGGTGAGCAATAGTATGTAGGTGGGCGGGGCCAGAAGGTAGCCAGATGCAGCCGTTAACTGGCAATAGTACAGCTGCACGAAATGAGTACAGGAGAGAGGAGGGGGGTGTAAGAAGAGAGACAAGAAAGGAGGACTACGGTTTGTAGACTGAGTAAAATAGCAATCCAAGACAGGGAATCGAAGGATAGGGACAGGAAAGGGTAGACTGTCAAGACAATGGAGAAGATATTCAGCAGTAGACAATCAGTAGAAATACAGCAGTAGACAATCAGTAGAAATAGGTAGCTGCAGGTTGCAAGGCAGTAGGTGAGATTAACCTCTTCTCTTCCAGCATACTCTCTTATAATATATTCATTTCAACAGTTATAATACAGTCTGATAGACAGGAGACAGGTGTATTTCTTTCCTGTCCAGCAGGGCCCACTGTTGGTACATTTTTAACAGAAGCAGCTTTACAAATACATTTTCAACACAATCATCTGTACAAATCAGTTTGATATGCAGATGACATATAATACTTTACAAAACTCCAGCTAGTTATGCTGGTGTATGTTACATATCTACTACCTTACTTTCTCTGGCATAGCTGGCACTACCTCACATCGTCACAATATATATTATTAATTTTTTCCCATTCTTATTGGATAATTTACAAAATATTCTGGATGACCTTTTCTTCATTTGGAGGTCATAGTCTGAGGTGAAAAGTTTTGTCAAAGGCTTGAACTCATCTTTTTTGAAATTTTTGCTAGGGAAGTAGGTCTCATTGCATTTTTTTTCAATTTACATCTTAAACTGAACTTGGCAATTAAAAGGTGGCCCAGTAGTGTTTTTAATAAAAAAATAATTTCATAAGCACTTGTTTGGTTTACAGTAGTAACCATCCATGATTCATGAAAAAATACCACATAAGCAAACAATTTTGGCCTCAAGACTGACCTATGATAATCTGCTTTTTACTAAGGAGTTAGATATTATTGAGTCATTTATCAAAAGAGGTTATACATCAGATTGTTTGCACAGTTTAGCAGATGAAATTATCAGTAAACATTTGGAACAATTTCCATCAATATTAGAAGCTGGTACACCAGAAGCACAAAGAAAGAAAGAAAATAAACCACCTGGCATTAAAAGCATGTATTCTTTAAGCATGACGATTGATAGCCCTACTGTTAGAATAAATGAAATACAAGAATATACAAAATTTAAGTTGTGTCAAGTGATTCAGGTAAATGACTGGGCAATAAGTTGATGACTGTCTGACATCTTAACACCAGTGACACTCTAGTAAGAAATTCCCTGAATATGATATGCCTGGGTAAAAACCCCTGAAAGATGGGATTCATTTATATGTCCTGCAGTTTAGAAGTCAGATTTATACATCTACATTGATTATTAGATAAGTTTTACTGCTTTGCTACCTAATTGTTAGCCTTTTACTAAATTCCATCTTCCTATAGTTTAGCCTTTATGGCCCCACTCAAGAGCATTTCCTAGTACATTTTCTTGTCCACTTATTTTGGGTTATAGAAAGAACAGCTAGCACCAAATTAGCTTCTTTATAGCAGGGCTCACCTTTTGCCCATGACTCTGCATTGCACAGTCTCACCTTCAATTATATATCACCATCACAAAGAGTGTGACAAGAAACTTACATCTGACATCCCTGTCAAATGTATGATTCCTGCAGCAATCATACAAAAGTTATGTACTTACCATAATGATGTCTATTTTTGTCCAATTCAACCTTTGATATGTCAAATCTGATCAGATCTGACCTTGATGTCTTGTTTTAAAGCTGTGGATATGTAGCCCTGACTCTTCCTCACCCATAATTCCTTCCTCCTCACTAAGATACCTCAGATCAGGTTTGCAGACCTAAACCTATATAAGAATCTACTTACATAACAGAAGGAATCTTTTAGATGTTCCATTTCATGAACATGATAATACTACATTAAGGAGTAAAACAATTTTTTAACAGACTGGGTCTTGTTGAGAATTGCCTGTTCATCAGAAGATGTCAGTGACAATGTTTGAATGGAAGGGATTTGTTGATCTAGACAAAAAACAGACAACAAAGATATATCATTATGGCAAGTACATAACTTTCATATCCAGTTTTATCTGTTTTCAACCAATTCAACCTTTGGGACAGATTCCCAAGTTGCTAATTACCTGGGATGGTATTAAGGAAGGATGATCCTGGGAATGGTGGAACCAAAGGAAGAACATGGTCTAGATTGTGCATCCAGTTTGTAATGAGACACAAGGATATGAAGAAAGGTATTAACCATTGACCAAGATGATGTCACCAATGTGGAGTCTACTCATAAAGGTAGTAGATGTGGCTACAGCTCTTGTGGAGTGAGCTTTGGGTTTTGCTTGTAAGAATAATCCTCTTTTGGTGTATACAAATGATATACACTCTGATAACCATCTTGAAAGAGTCACTTCAGAGACCCCCTTTACCCAGCTTTGCTCTTGAGAAAGCCACAAATGGTTGGTCATATTTCCTAAATACATTTGTTATATGGAGATAGAATCTGAGTTGATGATGAACACCTAAGATATGTAAAACATATTCTCCTTTATTTAAAATTTTTGGAAAGAACACTGGAAAATCAATAGATTGATTGAGATTTGATTCCGATGTCACCTTGGGTAAGAAAGATGAGCTAGGTCTTAATGATACCATATCTATGGGAAAAACAAGGAAAGGGGTTTACAGGACAAAGCTTGTATTTCTGAGATACACCTGACTGAAGTGACAGCAACCAGAAAAAAATTGTCTTCCAGGAAAGATACTTCAAATCCACTGAAGCTGCTGGTTCAAAATATGATTGTCAATGTTTGAAGTAAGATAATAATATCTCAAGAAACACTTTAGAAATCTGTAAAGATACTACAGTGGTATCATCCAGTCCAACATGAAATTTAGAGATAGCAGCCATTTGTACTTTGATGGCTGAAAATCTAGAACCATTATGAAAGAGTTCTGACAAAAATTCCAAATTAGAGGGAATGGGTGCTAAGAAAGGATACAAGCCCTTTGATAAAGTCTAAATGGAAAACTTTTCCATTTACTATGGTATATCTTATTGCTAGATTGTTTCTGAAATTATATGAACTACTGATGCAGGTTGCCTGACATCTCTGGCTATGGTCAAAATGGAGAAACCAAGAGGTCAATTCCATGGACTTCTGGTCCATTGGAGGCAATCCAGACAAGTGACTCAAAAGATTTAGATATTGATTGAACATCCAAGGAGTATATAATAAATGAGGCCACAAGAACAGGAACCAGACTTGCTGGGGCCAAAAGGGAGCAATGAGGATACCTTTGGTCTTGCATTTTCTCGCTTTCTTGATAAATTTAGTTATTAGGGGGATAGAAGCAAAGTCATATAGGAGACCTGGGGGCCAACTGTGGACCAGAGCATCTCTTGGTGACTGTCCCTGTAAATGAACGAGTGTTCTTTCAACTATAAACTCCTCATCCAAAACACGAACGCACAAGAGTCACGAATAGCACCGCAACAAGGTCAAGCACACCAGCAGTACTATAAAAATCTTCTTTAATGACAATTGAGGCTAAGTGCTTTCACCCACTAAACATAGGCTTCATAGCCTACATTTAGTGGGTGAAAGCGCTTAACCTCAATTGTCATTAAAGAAGATTTTTATAGTACTGCTGGTGTGCTTGACCTTGCTGCGGTGCTATTCGTGACTCTTGTGCATTCGTGTTTTGGATGACTGTCCCTGTGGAGGGATAAGAGCAAATTAACTGCTGTATTTGTTGTTTAGGTATGAGGTGAAGAGGTCACATCAAGGTTGGCCTCAGCAGCTGAAGATCTGTGTTGTCATGGATTGGTTGAGTGACCACTTGTGAGGCATCAGACTAGTTCTGCTCAGCTTGTCCACTGGTTGAAGCAGTGAGAAACCAATCATCTAAATACTGGAAAAACTGAATCCCTAGCAGACAGAGGTGCAGTGCTACTGCTGCATAACATTGATAAACATCATGTGATCTGTAGTGAAACCAAAGGGCAGTACCCTTAACTGATAGTGTTTGGCTTCCAACTAGAAATCGAGAAATCTCCTGGATTGTGGCTCTATTTTTATGTGATAGTAGGCATCCTGGAGATCTGCAGAGCACATCCAGAAGAGGTAGTATGGACTGTAATGTGAACATCTTGAATTTTGTCTGTTTCACACATTGATTGAGATGACTCAGATCCAAAATTGGTGTGAGGTCCCCCATTTTCTTAGGTACTAAAAAGAACTTGGAGTAGACTCCAGTAAATGGTCTGTTAGAGGACTCTTTTTTCCAGCAGCTTGGAAACTTCTGCTGCTGCCAATTCCCATTAATTGGATGGGATGTTGGGAATCCTTCACATTTTTGTTGAAGAATAAGAAAGGAGAATTGAATAGCTTCTGGTTATTATCGATAGCACCCATGAATATGTTGTGATGTTCTGCCAGGCTTGCAGGTGCAGGGATAAGTGCCCTCTGACTGCCTCCAGAGAAAGACAGTCAGGCAACTTTTCAGGAGAACTGGTAGGGTCTTTTGGTAGAGGGGCCATAAAAATACTGATTCAGTGATCTGCCCCTGTTTCTGGGGTGATGTCCTTTTTAGTTTCCTCCTCCTCTGCTACAAGGAGATCTGCAGGAGGTTCATGGTAATAACCCTCTGATTTTCTGAACCACAATTTCTGGTTCCTGGATAAGGTCTTTGGGAAATGGAGAAAGGGAGTCCTGCTGAAGTGAAGTGTTTTCCATCATGTTGACTCATGGTCAGGGTATTGTTCACTTGTGGTCCATAGAGTGTGGAACCATAGAAGGGGCCATTAACAATAGATATCTAAAAGCATTCTGTGTGATCACACAGGCATGTCACTCATAGTAATGCCTGTACCTGCTGCACTAGCTGAATCATCAGCTGCATTAGATATTGGATGCATGGATACATTAAAAGTAGACTAAAGGGAAGCTAGGAGTCCACAGTCTTCTGAACATCTACAGCCAGGAATAACTTGATGAGCTCTTTAATCGGGTCACTCTGGAAATGTGCAATGCGGGCTAAATATTTCAGTGCTCTGAGTGCAAACATCACTGAAGCATATGCCTGTTTCCCAAACTTCTCCAACTCCCTAGATTCCCTATTAGAGGGATGGACAGAAGAACTTTCTTCAGACAGTTCTTTCTTTGTGGCCATCAGTATGGCCATGCTGTCTACTTGTAGATCCTTTCTCCAGTGTTTCCTATCATTGGGGGCTAACAAAATTCTATCGGGTTTCTTTAGGATATGTTCCATCATGTCAGAGTCCTTTCATGCCCACTAGGCTACCAGGTCTATCAAGGGGTCAATGGGTGGTATGACCCAGGATGCAGATGAGCCAGTACCACAAGTTTTGAGAAATACAGACTCATCTGATTATGGGTTATCTATGGACTACCCCTCTTGTTGAGTCATCAATTCAAGGATCTCACCAAAGGTGACATCTTCCAAGGGGGATCTAGAGGAATCCCCCCCTTCATCCAGATCCATATCTTTGGTGACTGACACCATAGCAGAGTCCAAGTGTTTCCATTTGCATGTCTGTTTTGTGTGACCTTCTGTTAGGGAATGATCAGAAGTATTCAAATTAGGTTGAGAGCTTGCATAGTAAACAGACTCTGAAGCCATAGGTACTGACTGTCTCTGTTGAAGAGAATGAGTAGAAAAAGAAGCAGTAGCCCCTTGAGGTTGGGCATTGGGGTAGAACCAAGCTCAAGGGTAACACCTTTTCCTTTGGTCCAGCCAAACCCTTTTGAAGGCCTTGAAGGCTGATGCTGCAGTCAGTGCAGAGGAAACTTTCCCTCCAACCGATGGTGGAGAAGTAAACCTCTCAGGCTCGATGGGCCTCGACCCTGAAGCCGACCGCAGATCTAAGCTGAGGCATTGAGAGGAAGGCACAGCTCCAAGAACTTCAGAGTCAACCACTGTCCCAAAGCCACAGTGTTGTAATTTTGGCTCCTAGACTCTTCTCGATCTGAGATCTTCAGAGTTGAAACAGTAAGGGATGTAATCAGAGTCAAAGTCTTTTGGGTTGTTGGTTCTAGCAAAGGTGCACCAGTAAAGCTTATATACATGGAAACCAGTCTTAAAGAGCAGGCCAGTACCACAGATAACATAGGGGGGGTTGTTGGATCCATACCTAGTGTGTTTGAAGTGCATAGCAACAAGAGAACCCCGAGCTTTCTCATCATTCTGCAGACATCAAACTCTGTAAGACTTTAGGATGACTGAGCCAACCATGAGGACAATGCCACAGGAAACAGTCAAGAAAATCCATTCTCTTGTAGAATAGGTGAATGCAACCTAGGGATTACTGAATCTTGTGAAAGACAGAGCCCAGGTGAGGAAGGTCAGAACCAAGGGTTCAATGGATCTAGACCCAAAGGAACTGTTGGATCCAGGAACTGTTTCTGAGGTTTGTCTGATCTCTTCTTATGTGTTTTTTCTTTAGGCTTATCTCCCTCTTTCTCCTTGGGCTCAGGCTTCTCCTTTTTCCTTGCTGGTTACTCTGAGAAAGCTGAGGTCTAAGTCTGTGAAGACCCTGTCTGGGTGGGGGGTGAACACCCTTTAAAATAAGCTTTTCTTTTCTTGTTTGAATGGCTCTCATGAAAATGAAGCACAGGCTTTGCAATCTGATCAAAGGTGGGCAGCTCCCAGGCAGTATATAAACACACAGAGTGTGGTTCCTGTGACATGATCTTATACCTGCAGACCATATACTATTTAAAACCTTGCACTTTTATCTGACATGGTAGATGCAAGACCACTAATAAAAAAAAATATTATATAAACACTGAGTAACTAACAGTAATATTAATAGTAATAATAATAATAATAATAATAATAACAATAACAATAATAATAACAATAATAATAACAATAATAACAATAACAATAATAATAACAATAATAATAATAACAATAACAATAATAATAACAATAATAATGAGTATCAAGACATTACAAGAAAAAGCCTAATAACTATTATGTAAACTATTGTCGTAAACTAGTAAAACCCATGCACGCCAGAAATTCTATAACACTGTGCAGCAATCAAAAGGCTGAAAAAAAACTAATTCCACACAGGAAATGGGTAAGAGAAGAATGAGCAATAGCTATAAATTTATATATTTATTGACATTTGATTGCTGGGAAAGTCTGACTGGGCAGAAGCCCATTTTCAGCAGAGGCTGATGGAGAAAAGCTCCAAATTATTCCAAGACATTTTAAAAACAATAATTTTACAATCTTCAAAAATAAAACAAAATCATCTGGTTCTTTTTCCTACTCATTTATAACAAATTAGTGATAATATAAAACATTTAAGAACTGATATTTTTTTCTGTACAAATCTGTCATCTGTATGAAAGTAAGTGATAGCAAATATGTGATTAGAGACTCTATGTAGACTATGGCTGTGCTATCTATTATAGCCATTCTTCAATGTTTAATAGATGTAAAATGATTTAATTGTTGTACCAAACAAGTAACTTTGTATGCTTTGTATACATTCTAAAAATTCTATTTGCAAATAATCAAATATAACAGTATTTCTGTATGTGGAGCTTTTCTTCCTGGGCTTCCACTGAAAATGGGGTACTGGCCCAGTAGGACTTCCATCGTAAACAAATGTCAAATAAATAAATAATATTTATAGAAATCTTAAGACAGTTTGTACAGAAAATAAAGGCAAGTTAGTCTAATACAAACAGGAATTGCAATATGAAATGAGGGAAAACAGGCTTATGGTATATTTACAGAGAATGCCAGGGAAGAGAATTAGATAGCAGTATAGAAGTAAGCAAAGACGGAAGAGTGAGGAGGTATAAGGAATGAAAAGGTACTTATTCACATTTAGGGATATAGTTTATCCTGGTTTTGGGCAAATGCAGTCAGATTTTAGCTAGGAAGTTTTTCAGATTGGTTTTGAAAGATGGGAGGGAGGTTATAGACCTAATGGATACAGGTAAGGAATTCCAGGCCTTAGCAACCTTGTACAAGTACAGACAACGTCCAGCAGATTTGCTAAGTTTGTATACAGACAGGAGTTTTTGAACACTGGATTGTAATGATCGACTGGGAACATAGTTTGTGTAGAATGCTTTTTAGTGCTGGACAGGTGGATGGATGGTGGATAATTTTATAGGTGGTAAGAAGTTGGGTATATGTTAGTTGATGAGGCAGTTCTAACAAATTTAGGCTTTTTAGTGCTACACAGTGATGAGTTCTGAAAGAGGGTATTTGCTGCAAATTTAATAACTTTGTTATAGCATTGTTCATGTTTTAATTTTTGTGAAGCCTGGAAGCTAGCAAAGATGGGAGTGCCATAAAGGAGTGTGGGGAGGAGATAAGTAGTGGGAAGTGCAGTTTTAGTTGTGTTGGTGAGAAAGTTTTTGGCTCTGTAAAGCATGCCTAGTTTTTGATGAGTTTTTCTTATGCAATTTTGTATATGCAGGTTGGATGTAAGATTATCATCCACTATGACCCCTAACAGTTTGCTATGAGAAGTGACTTCAGTGGTTGTATTATCAAGAGAGAGGACTGTAAATCTTGTTTTTTCATGAGAAAAGGATTTGGGGGGAAGTAGTAGATTGGTCTTTTGGGGGTTGAGCATGAGTTGTGAGTTACAAAGCTATGTTTCAGTGGCTGTTAACGCTTCCTGAGTAATTTGTTTTCAGATGTGCAAGTGACAGTGGAATCATCTGTGTTGTATTATTGTGGCCTGTTGTGTGGAGGTATAGAGGGTGCTGGTGAAAATTTTAAAGAGGAGGGGACCAAGGATAGAGCCTTGTGGTACACTGGTGGTGACTGGAGGTAAGGAGAGAGTGTGGAGTGCCATTTTACTGACTGATACCTATTGGACAGGTAGCATTTGAGCTACAGAGGGATGGGCTGAGAAAGACCTAGTGAGGACATTTGAAGTAGAAGTTTGCTGTGACAAAGTATGTTGAAGGCTTTAGACAAGTCTAGAAATAATGAAGAGACTAGTTTGCCATTATCTCTAGCTTTATTAACAGTATCTATATAGATTAGAAGGACAGTGCTACTACTATGGGAAGGATGGAAGCCATATTGTGTAGGGAATATGAGTTCTTCCTGCAGGAGACAGTCTAGCAATTGTTTTTGGCTACATTTTTCAAGTATTTTGGAGAGGGGAAATAAGATTGCTATAGGTCTAAAGTTATTAATGTCTGCTGAATTTCCTCCTTTGTGCAGAGGAATAATGTGTGACTTTTTCCAACGAGAGGGAATGTGGGATTCCTGGACTGACCTATATATAAGGACTGAGACAGGACAGGCAATGCTATTGGCTGCTATTTTTATGTACTCGCTTGGAAGATCATTAGCTGAGGTAGAGCACGGTTTGAGTCTGTTTAACAGTAGCTTTATATAGGATGTGGGCACAGGTTTGAAGGTGAAAGTGGATGTGGTGATGTGTGGCTGTTGGGCAGGGATGGGATTAGATGTTGGGGAATCCTTGGTTAGAGATGCTATAAAATAAGAGTTGAACTGTATTGCAGTTTTGAGTGGTGAGTTATCAGGAGAGGGGCTTGGGTTGAATTTTTGCTGGATGTAAGATTTCTTTAATGGACATTCAAAAGTTTTAGGGTTGTGTTTTGTATTATTCTGAAAGTTTTTTGTCTTCATTTGTTTGCTTTTTAGTACAATTGGGAAGCATTCTAAAGTTTTAAAGATATTGAGGTGTTTTATATTTTTGCCATTCTTTCCATGCTTTTTCTCTATCCTGCATTAGCATTCTGTTCCTTTTGAATAGCCAAATTGCTTTATTTGGTTTTAATCTTTTCCTTCTAGGAGGTACAAGGTTGTTTAGGATATTTAGAAAAGTTGTATTGAATTCATTTACAGCATCATCTAAGGGGAGGATTTTTAGGAAGTTCCAGTTAATAGATGATAGTGTAGTAATGACCCTTTCTGGGTTAAACTTGGAAAGGTTATGTGTTGTTTTATAGATACGCTGTTCAACTGGATGCATGAGATGTCTGGTCATATAGACTGGGACATAATCACTGAAAGAATCTGACATTGTATCTATGAGGGTACATTTATTAGGGTCTGATACTGGATCCAGTCTAATAAGGAATTTGATGTCTTGCTATAATGTGCAGGGCTATTAATTAGTTGTATAAAACTATTTAAGTTCATGTTAGATCTAGGGAAGTTAAAGCATATGTCCAGCCAATTGACATATAAAGACTAGAAAATACCAGTCATCCTAATACAATAGCAATCTGAAAAAAAAAAGATAATAAGCTTATGGCCAAAGAAGCCCTTGGATACAAAACTGAATATTTCATGCGGCAAATGAGATCTGACGTAACATACTGGGGAGGAGGGAATTATCAGTAGGTAGAACTCATAGTCTCATACCACAGCTTTAGAACAAGGCACTGAGGTTAGATATGATTGGATCCAACAACCCAAAGGTTGAATTCAATGAAAAAAAGACAACATGGGATCCTACATTATACAATAATTAATTTCACCTCTCACTGAAGTGCATTCCATTCCATTTAGGATGCAAGAGCTTTCATATCCCTCAAAGATCATTAAAATGAAACTGAACTGGTACCATTTTTTCTGCTAAACACCAAAAGTGAACAACAGACACTGCTGCAGTACTATACATCATATACATTCTAATGTCCAAAGACTCGTACAGTGAAACTTTGTGGAAATCTGTATTCCCAAAAATATAGTGTCATTGCTTAGATATGGTAAGAAAACTGTTCTATAATTAATAGAAAGAAATTTATTTCATTTATAAGAAAAAATGCCAGTCCTAATAAACAGTAATAGTTCAGTGTAGTTCCAGTAACAGATGTTTCTCATCAGAACAAATTGATTTTTTACAACACAATATTGATTCAATATAAATATGTACTTGATATCTGTATAAATCATTTCTTAAATTCCATTCAGTTTTCAGACACACCAAAATGTAACACATTTTAAAATCAGAAATGGCTTATATTTTTCGATGAAAACTGTGTTCTTTTCTCTTGAAAATGTTAAACTACATTATAAAAATTAAATTAAAATAAAAAATAAATAAATAAAAGCTACTGTAGAATAAAAGCAGTACACCATGGAAGGTTATAAGTAATTCATATTTTATTCAGACAGATAGTGACTCTAATTTGGAGACTTAGATTACGCTTTCAGAACCAAACATTGTCCCCAGCCCCCACCATAAGTAATATATGAATTAGCCACACCATGCCACTGTTTGTCAGCACACTTATATAACTTATGGTGGGTATACTCACATAACTGTACTGTCTGTATACATACTCTGCATGTCATGCTGAAATTAGGTACATGTATTCTTAAAGTAAAATTAGGTACATGTATTCTTAAAGTACTTTACGAGGTTATCAAAAAGTACAATATAATCAAATAACATAGATAATTATATATCGGCATGTTGTGCAGCTGAGGTCAAATGCTAGTGCTGTGATTTCACACAAAATAACCCAAACTGATACTGTCAGATATGGTGCATGTATGCCTACAGCTACATCCAATTAAAAAAATGCACTAGGTACTTAATATACAGTGCCAGGTTGCCCCCTTGTCAGTGGTAAATAATACCTTGATCTTCTGATCTTGGTGATCTTCAGTCCTTTTAATGGTCCTTGTTCAATTGTTTGGGTGGTTGATCCACTATTACCTTGAGACATTCATCACCATGTTCTGCTGATGACTATAAAGTCTTCCCTCACATATTTTCTTTCACCCACTCAAAAAATGGCAGGTTCAGTCATTCTCCCCTGCCTTATTTCACCTCTTTGCCCTATTGTTTGGTTCTCTACACTGTTGACCATCAGCTTCTGCCAGTGCCTGTCCTCATACGCCAGGTGTACCAAACCTACCTGTCCTGTCCCAGACTTCCTGCAACCATATTTGGGGCTGGTGAGGAAATCAAGACATCCCGAGGTAGTATTACACTACTGGCAAAGGTATGTTTTTGCCTTAAAGCCTAACACCACCCCCCTCTACATGTAGTATCCACAGAGATTGTGAGCAATGAGCACTGTAGTATATCATCCACATGTATGCATGCAGCTAAGTTAATGTCCTGATTCCTTGTAGACAACATCCATTTCACAACCCTAGGCTCCAGTATAAGGCTCAGCTGCATTACTGTGGCAAGTGGGATGAGGCACACAAGCCACTGTCGTCCACCCCCTCTGCCTGTCTCCTCCAGTGCCCAAGCTGCTAATCGAGCTCAGGTCATCTGGGCTGCAGTAAGGGCTTTACCCCTCTGCACCATTAAGAGTCATTCTGATTTCACCTTTGATTTTACTAGCAGCCTTTTTTTGCCTGTGTGCTGCAGGTAATTAAGCATATTTGATGATAATAACAACACACATTAGAGAGTAAATACCAGGCTATACATGAATATGTAGACAAGTCAGGGCCATGGTCCACTATGCTCCTCTGATTTCTGTGAGGATGATGTCTGCACATGTTATGCATTGTTTAGTGAGTGCACACTGCTAGTACAAACACCCCTGCAGACTCAAGACCATTTTTAGCTGGCTGTACTGCCAGGTTCTGAAGACCTCTCACATATAATAGTCTATAAGTGATATGTTGTATTATATACCTCAGAAATGTGGTATAAACTTAATCTTTCTCTATAATGCTTTGTGGTTGATGTTGCCAATGCTTCTCAGCTACTTATATACTGTTGTCTTAGTACAATCCCCAGTGCAACAGTCTTCTCACATTATTACGCCTTTCAGTATACAAGCCCTTTGCCATGAGTGTATCACACCCAGCAGCAAGATGTGTGACTATTTCCAGTTTTCTTGAATAGAACTTGCATTTGTTTGTTTCTCCCACAATGGACTTTGTAAACCAACATTTATGTAATCCACTATCTTGGGTCACCATTATTAGCCTTTCATCTTCTGGTTTCGGTTCACCTCTCCTTAAGAATTTCTGGATAAAACCTTGGTCAACATGAGGTTGTTCCAGTCTTCCACAAGACTTCTGTATTTGCCACTATATTTGTGGATATTCCAAAATTCTTTCCATCCCATCGGATCCTTTTCATTATAGTCTTTGATCTTTTTGTCACATTCAGTTGCTGTTTGATTTTTGTCTACTTCATTTAATTTCTGTTCCCACTCAATGCCAAAATGCTTCTGCTAAACTAAGCAAAGATGTCATCTTAGACATCTTCTCTGTAAATGAGAGTGTGATTTACCTTTAAGAAGCATTCCAATCAGTGGGCATGTGCATATAAGTACTGAGCACATGCAAGTAAGAGTGCCATTTGGAGTAAGGAGCCAGAGTGAGAGCATGCATGTATGCAGTCAATCAATTGGTTAGATGTTTGTTTACGTTCAGTGTTCCTGCCATCCATCCTGAGTATACAATAAACTATTTTGACAAATTTTACTTGACTGGAAATCTTCATTGTTAACCACATTTGATACGCCATTTGGAAGATACAGATTTCTTAGAATGCCATTTGGAATAAATTCTGCCAGTGAAGTCTTTCAGCGTGCAATGGAGCAAATTTTTTCATGCTATTCATGTGCTATTATAGCAGATAATATTCTAGTAGGATGCAATGGTGAAGTTGAACATGACAGAAACCTGAAGAAAGGTCTGGAAAGAGAATATGAAGTTCATGCTCTTTCCAGCTAAATCCTCAGAAGTGCAAATTCAGGCTACAAGAAGTTACTTATGTTCCAGCTTACAACTACCTTGCACGCAAACAGTAATTCTCAAGATGCCAACTCCAGACAATGTTCAAGCCCTCCAACATTTTCTTGGCATGGTCAACTATCTAGGCAAGTTCATTCCAAATTTTAGCCAACTTTCAGCACTGCTGAGAGAGCTGACACACAATGTAATTTGGTCATGGTCAGAACAGCACCAAAGAATACTTGATGTCCTGAAATGGAAAATTGCTAGTCCGCCAACTCTCAGCTATTATGGTGTTCACAAACCAGTTACTCTTTCCTGTGATGCTTCTATGTTTGGTCTAGGTACAGTCATTCTTCAAGAGTGTAGACCAGTAGCCTATGCTTCGAGAACTCTTACTCAAACCAAGATGCAGTATGCCCAGATTGAGAAAGAGCTTTTGGCAGTTGTGTTTGCATGTTCAAAGGTTCATAATTATATAAGGTTGACTATCCATATTAAGACTGACCACCGACCTTTAGTTACTATTTTGAGAAGGCCTATGCATACAGCTCCTGCCAGATTGCAACACATGATGTTCAAATTGCTTTATCTTGCTGATACCTTATCCAGATCGCCCAGAAAAAACACAGAACAGCATGACAATGAGCAACTTGATTTTGAGGTCATGGAAGTGAGAAATTTTTCTTCCACACATCTTGATGAGCTCAGAACTCACACAGCTTCAGATGCAGTTGTCCAGAAGCGAAACCTTTTTATCACTCAAGGATGGCCTTCAAAGGAATCTCGTTTACCAGTGCAAGTGTAGCAGTATTTTCCATACAGACAGGAGATTTTGTCAATCAATGGTATCATCATGAAAGGTCCTAAAGTGATTGTTCCAAAATCCTTGCAACAAGATTACATTCAGATTTTGCATCATGGCCACCTAGGAACTGATTCTACCAAAAGAAGGGCGAGAGGACTAGCAGGGTTAGGTATTCTATGTCAAGAGATATTGAGAAAGTACTTGCAATTTGTTTAGCATGTAATAGTACAAAGCCACATCAACAAAAAGAAACACTTCACTTAAGCCAGATTCTGGAACTACCTGGGTCGACAGTAGCCACAGATATGTTTGAGTGGAATGATCAATATTACTTGGTGTTAGTAGACTCTTATTCAAATTGGTTTGAGATTGACCAACTTCCCAACCTAACTTCCAGTACTCTCATTACTAAGTTGAAGAGACATTTTTCTGTCCATGGCAATTCACACAGTTATTTCTGACAGTTTACAAGTCAGCAGTTCAAGAAATTTGCAGAAGCATGGGACTTTGTTCATATTACAAGTAGTCCTCAATATCGTCAGTCAAATGGCTTGGCTGAACATGCAGTTCAAAGTGCAAAACAGCTGTTAGAGAAATACAGACATGACAATTTCGATGCTTTTCTAAACTTATTGAATCTCAGAAACATTCCTCATGATAATCATCTTGGTTCACTTGCCTAGAGACATATGTCGAGACAAACCAGAACCACATTACCAATCAGCAGTAATTTATTGGTTTCATGTCCTAAGAACATCAAACAAGTAAAAGCCCAACTGTTGAAGAAGCATTTGTCTCAGACGTGCTACTATGATAAAACCAGCAAACTGCTCAGTTCATTGAAAAAAGGAGAGATAGTGAGGATGCAGACGTCAAAAGGTTTTGATCACATCAGATTTGTGAAAAGTTTGTTTCAAGAGCTGAGATCGTACATTGAGGAATCATGAGGAATAGAATACTGATGAAATCGGAAGCATTTGTTGCCAGTGTCCAAACCAGTGTTACAGCATCTTGCCTGTGACGAACAGTCTTGTTCTCAGAGTGACTGTTCAATGTTCCTGTTCCAGAGGACATTCCATAAGCAATCCTTGTTCCTGAGAAACTCCCTGAGAGTCCCCAAGCAGAACATTCCCCAGTGGCTGTCCCTGTTGCTAAACCCAGTCCTAAATATTATATTACAAGATCAGGTTGCATCTCGAAACCTAGTTCCAGATACACAGCAACCTGGACATGACTGTTGTTTTCTTTATTAGTGTCTGTATAATTGCATGCCTGTTGAAATGTCATTGTTTATATGAGACAACTCAGTAAAGAGGGAGGATGTAGATCAGAGTGCGTGGTGTACCTTTAAGAAGCATTCCAGTCAGTGGGCATGTGCATATAGGTACTGAGCATGTGCAAGCATAAAATCTGTCTGCATCAATTCCAGTATATAATTTGTATGTTGTAGGAATACAAGTTGTTGGCCTATAGTTCTTAGGGTGGCTTGCAGGTTCACTCTTAAGGTTCATAGGTTCATAGGTTGGTACTAGGCTATCAGCCCTAGGGCCAGTACAAGCCTAGCCATAACAATTCCCTGGCTATTTCTTCCCACACTATTTACTTCCCTGGACCCCTGTCTAGCAGGGCAACTGATGTGATCCCCGGGGTGAATTTCCTATCTCCCATCCAATCATCAAGGTTCCTTTTGAAGAGGGCCAAAGAGGCGCTCTGCTTGACATGTATGGGCAGTCTATTCCAGAGTCTGGGGAGTCTCTGGGTCAGGAACCTATCCCTCCAGCATGTTTTGTTTATTGTGATGACAAGATTTAGATCCCTGGAGTGTGTGGCTCTGAGGGATTGTGATTTCTTTAAGTGTAGCATGTCCAACAGCTCTAGGTTTGACATGGCCTTGTATGTTAAGCAGAGATCGCCTTGGAGTAGACGATATGCGACAGAGTATAGCTGGAGTTTTTTAAGGCAGTCAGCATAGAGATCTGCTTTAGGCCTGTGATTCTTTTAGTGAGGTATTTCTATGGCATTTCCAGTTGTTGCAGATGTCTTGAGAGGTACATACCAAATGGGGTGTTGTATTCTATAATGGGTCTAATGAGGGATGAGTACAGTGGGACAAGGATCTCCTTTTCTTCTGGATGATAAGCCCTTAGTGATGAGGTGTGCCGCATAGAAGGATTTCCTGACTGTTGTGGCAATGTGGTTATTGAAGGTGAGACCACTGTCCACCTGTGTCCCTAAGTCTCTTATCACACTTTCAGTGTTTAGTGCACTGCCACCTATGTGATAATTCACAGGTACATGTTTTTTCCCAAAGGGGATAACTATACATTTCTTGGCATTGAGCTTGAGCCCATGGCTCTGGCACCAAGCATCTGTTTCTGTAAGGCCCTTTTGTAGAGCATCCACATCATTTGGGGATTCAATAATGGCTCCCAGTTTGCAGTCATCTGTGAATTTTGTTAGCCAGAGTCCCTTAGTGTTGGCCTGTACTTCAGAGAAGTAGATGCCAAACAAGAGAGGTCCCAGGACTGAACCCTGAGGTACTCCACTTGTCACATGTCTGGAGCTGGATTTGGAGTCAGCTACTTTTACAGTGTGGGTTCTGTCAGTAAGCCAGTTGGCAGCCCATCGAGTGATGTAGGGATTAATGCCCAGTTTAGTAAGTTTATCTATGATTCCAGAGTGGGGGATGGTGTCAAAGGCCTTGGTGAGGTCCAGACAGGCTGTATGGACTGCCTTACCTTCATCCATGGCTCTGGAGACTGATTCAAAGAAGTCAATAAGGTTCAGGAGACAAGAGTGGCCCTTCACAAACCCACACTGGGTGGGGTCCAGTGTTTTAAGGTTGCCATTGTCTTTGTTTATAAGTTCCATGGCCTTGCAGATCAGGCTCGTCAGACTGATGGGGGTAGTTCCCGAGATCCAAGGTAGATCCCCCTTGTGGAGTGGGATAACTGTAGCTGTGCACCACTAAGTGGGCACGAAGCCTGAGGTGGGGGTATGATTAAACATGACACTTAGGTGAGGTGCCAGTTCATTTTGTAGTTCATGTAGTACACAGCCCGAGATGTCATCCGGTCCTATGGATACTGTATTCTTAACTTTGGAGAGTGTGTTTTTTACCTGTGTGGCCGTTATTACTGGAATTTGGCAATCTTTCAGTATTGAGATGGGCCATTTAGGGGGTGAGAGGGGGTGAAGTTGGCACTGAATCAATCTGTCAGCATATTGGCAATATCCTTGGGATCAGTATATTTAATGCCATTCTGTTGTAGCTCAGAGCAGATCTGAGCATTGCCATTTAGATTCTTGACATAGTTATAGAATGCCTTGTGATTGTCTTTGGAATCTTTGGCAATTTTATTTTCGTGGGGATCTCAGCTTCTTACTGAGGCTGGTAAGGGAGTTTTTTGCATCCTGGGATTTTCCTCTTTTCTGCAAAAGTTTTTCCTTTTGTTGTAAAGTTTGTTTATGGCAGGGGACCACCAGATTGGCTTCCTTTTTTTGGAGGAGAGCATCTTGGTTCTATTTGGGATGGCACGATTCATGCATGAGTGGATGTGCTCATACAGTGCCTTAGTGTAGGACTCAGCAGTCGAACTTTCAGTTCCCATCTGCATGGATGTCATGAAGTTTGTAACTTCTGACTTGAGTAGCATGAAGTTGGCCTTGGAGAAGTTTTTTATGTAGGTTTCCTTACTGGGGGGTGGGGGTGGGATGTGGATGTTAACGGTGATTAGCTTATGGTCTGACCTGACCAACGAGAGGTTGACCATAGGTGTGGAGCATCGATTTCCCATATTGGTAATGACCAGGTCTAGGATATTGGAGCCCCTGGTGGGACTATGGATTAGTTGATCCAGGGCATTGGAATTTATGAATTCCAAGAACCGTTGGGCAAAGGTGTTGGTGCATGAGTAGTTTTCCCAGCTAATGGCAGGGTAGTTGAAATCACCCAGTATTAGGGTGTTTGGTTGTATATTAATATTTTCCAGTATGTTTAGAAAGGTGTAGTGAGAATCTTGGGGCATGGTGGGGGATCTGTAGCAAGCTACAATTTGGATTGCAGTCTTACCTAGTGTTAGTTGCACCTAGAGAATTTCAGATGCATTGTGTTGGGCAACTAACCTGGTGGTGTGAATATCCTTGGTGAATATGGACACTCCTCCACATTTAGTGTTTCGATGCTGGTTTGGTAGCCGAAAAGTGTGGTAAGAGTTGTAGCCTGGTATTGCAGGGGTGCTCTCTGAAGCCTTGAACCAGGTCTCAGTTACTGCACAGATATCGATTTTCTCCATTTTTAGGAGTACCTCGAGAGAGTGCATTTTGTGGTTTAGACTTCTAGCATTGAGTAGCATTACCTTCAGATTTTGCATGCTTGTACCTGTTACGATGGTGGCTTTGTCCTTTGAACTTTTCCTAAAAAAGGCACTATAGGGGTGGCAAGAGCCTTAGCCAGTAACCTGAATCCCAGGGGTGACAGGTGCAGACCATCTCTGGCAAAGCATCGTGGTCTGTCAATCATGTCATCCCAGACAAACTGATACTGGATCCCCTTTGAATGACACCAGAAGCTTAGCCAATTGTTGAAGTCAGTCATTTTGTCCTTATATTGTGGTATCATTCTGGGTGAAGGCAGGATGCTACTCAGGGCTAGAGTCATACCTGCCTGGGCCACATGATCCAAGAGCTCTTCCATGTCTCTTTTCATGTAGTCCAGGGAGGTACGTCTCAAGTCATTCACTCCAACATGGACAATGACAGAGTCATATTTGTACTTGTTGTGGGGTGACTTTAGTGCATGCGTTATGTGGTGGATCCTGGCACCCGACATGCAGCTCACTGTAATTTTCTCCTTGTTCAGCCTGGTGAGTGGGACATCAGTGTGCCTGACTATAGAGTCACCTATGACTAAAGTGTTAGGTACGTTGTCTTGCCTTAGGGGCTGTTGCTGGGTGGCACACTGATGTTGCGAGCTATGTGACACTTTGGTTGTGATTGGTGTTTGTTTGTGTTTCAGCTTTGGAGTTCTTTGTTGCTTGGGCAGGTTACAGTTAAGGGCCTCCACATATGTGGATTTAGTGTTGCTATGTGTGGGTGTTGGTGGTGTGAGTTTAGAAGGGCTATGTGTTGCTTGAGGTGTAGTGCAGGTGTTAACCTTATCCTCTTGACTGTCTAGCACAATCTTGGGTGGAGAGAGCATTGCTTCCAGTTTGGCTATGTAAGTGCATCTCTCACATGTTGTAGTGTTGGGTGGTAGGAGCAGGGGGTTGTCTGTGTACATGAGGCAATTGCTGCATTGCCCCAGTATGCCCAGGTTCACCAGTTGGACAGGAGAAATCAATGGAAACTGACCCTTGGACATGCCTGATTTGGTGCTTTTTTTTTAAAGTACAGGAGCTGTTTTCCCTTACCTTAGCAAGGTACTTTGCAATTATAGGCTGTTTAGTGCCTATGATTAATTTCTCCTTATTAATAAGGATAGTTGAGTGCTTGTATCAGTTTAAGGCTTCCTAGTGCTTTCCAGCAGGTATTAGAGCAAGTGCTAGTCGCAGGGATGCTTAAAGGTAAGATGAAAAAAAAAGGTTTATCCTAAACACTGCAGTGTGCACTAGAGAGGTTAGATGTGAAAGTAGGCAACTTAAGTTTTACCTGTCTAAAAAAAGAGTGTCATTTTTCCTTTTGTTGATCAGGTTTTCAACTCCTCAGAACAGGTAGACTAATTAGGTAACAAATCTGAGTTAACTGACTCACTGCACATCTTATATAGGTGATGCTAGAAGGAGGAAGAATGGAATGGAAGTAGAAAAATGAACAAACCGAATAGGAAAAGCATGCTAACCCATTGTTAGCTTCTTGCTGGTCTAAAAGCTAGAGTTGCTATTAATCTAGCTATCACTTGCATTAGCCATATTGCAAGTCCTTTGACCAGCTCTCCATTGATTTTATAGGATCTGAAAATCATTTTGCATATCCTATTTAAATCTCAGTTCTTGATGCCTTGGTTATCTAATGCAATTTATTTCATGGCTCCAAAGAACGCAGACTTTACTTTGAGAATGCAGTTAACGTTATCTGATATTCATTATGTCATCACTCTGAGTTGGCAATGCTTTCTGTATGACAAAATTCTGGCTGTAGTTAGTAGCTGTTGTAGTAATAAGCCTGAATTCTCCTTCTCATTCCTGCCACTTATTTGTGGAGGCTGGATGTATTTTAAAGCTAAAAGTCAGAAATGTCTGCTTTATGAAGTGTACAAAGTTGTAATTGGGAAAACTATAGATGAAAGGGCTAAGCAGAAGGTAGTTTTAAGAAGTTAAACAGTAATTCTTGCCCATCACACTCTGCTATCTCTACTGCTGTCACCTTCTACTCCTACTCAATGTTGGTATGGTGCACATATTTGAACAAGGTCCAGCCCTTTCCTGCAAAGAAACAGTTCCCATCTGCCTCCAGAAAATAACTCCACCTCAAATAGACATTCTAAACTAAGGAAATGGTATTCAAACCCATAGCTCATTGCCTCTCTTTAATAAGCTTTACTTTCTACAAATAGGGAAAGTAAAAACAAAGGATGTACAGCAGCAATCTCTGGAAAAAGCACCCAGTAACAATATATGTCATTTTTAAAGCATTAGACGCATTAGACTTTACAATGAATCCTAACACTTTTTCTTAATGAATATATTTCAGGCTTTGTAGATGTGGGAATCGGGGATATTTAGGATGCCCTACTTCTCCCCTATACGCACTTATGCCCAAACATGCAGTGATATCAGTGCAATACAAGTGTGCTTCCATGTCTGCTGGTATGCCCCACAGTTGGATCTGCTGGTATAGCCCACAGTTGGATCTGCTGGTATGCCCCACAGTTGTATCTGCTGGCATGCCTCATAGCTGTATGTGATGGTATGCCCCATACTTGTATCTGCTGGTATGCTTCATAGTTGTATCTGCTGGTATGCCTCATAGTTTTGTCTGCTGGTATGCCCATAGTTGTATTTGCTGGTATGGCCTGTAGTTGTATCTGCTGGTATGCCTCATAGTTGTACCTGCTTGTGTGCCCCATAGTTGTATCTACTGGTATGCCCCATAGTTGTATCTGCTGCTATGCCCCATACGTGCATGTGCTGGTATGCCTCATAGCTGTATCTGCTAATATACCCCAAAGTTGTATTTGCTGGTTTGCCCCATTCTTGTATCTGCCGGTATGCTTCATAGTTGTATCTGCTGGTATGCCCCCATAGTTGTATCTGTTGGTATGACCCATAGTTGTATCTGCTGGTATGCCTCACAGTTCTACTTGCTGGTATTTCTCATAGTTGTATCTGCTGGTATGCCCCATAGTTGTATCTGCTGGTTTGCTCCATAGTTGCATCTGCTGGCATGGCCTGTGGTTGTATCTGATGGTATGCCTCATAGTTGTATCTGCTGGTATGCCCCATTCTTGTATCTGCTGATATGGCTCATAGTTATATCTGCTGGTATGCCCCATTCGTGTATCTGCTGGTTTGCTCCATAGTTGTATCTGCTGGTATGGCCTGTAGTTCTATCTACTGGTGTGCCCCATAGTTGTATTTGCTGGTATTTCTCATAGTTGTATCTGCTGCTATGCCCCATAGTTGCATCTGCTGGTATACCTTAAACAGTATCTGCTGGTGTGCCCCATAGTTGTATCTGCTGGTATGCCCCATTTTTATATCTGCTGGTTTGCTCCATAGTTGTATCTGCTGGTATGCCCTGTATTTGTATCTGCTGGTATGCCCCACTATTGTATCTCTGGGTATGCCTCATAGTTGTATCTGCTGGTATGTATCATATTTGTACTTGCTGGTATGCACCATAGTTGTATCTGCTGGTATTCTTCATGGTTTATCTGCTGCTATGCCCCATAGTTGCATCTGTTGGCATGCCTCATAGCTGTATCGGCTGGTATGCCCCATATTTGTATCTGCTGGTATGCCCCATATTTGTATCTGCTGGTATGCCTCATAATTATATCTGCTGGCATGTCTCATAGTTGTATCTGATAGTATGCCCCATTCTTGTACCTGCTGGTATGCCTCAAAATTGTACCTGCTGGTGTGCCCAATAGTTGTTTCTGCTGGTATTCCTCATAGCTGTATTTTCTGCTATGCCCTGTAGTTGTATCTGCTGGTATGCCCCATTCTTGCATCTGCTGGTATGCCCCATAGTTGTATCTGCTATTATGCCCCATTCTTGTACCTGCTGGTATGCCTCAAAATTGTATCTGCTGGTATGCCCCATAGTTGTATCTACTGGTATGTCTTATAGTTGTACCTGCTGATATGCCCCATAGTTGTATCTGCTGGTAAAAGACTTTCAGCTTTTCCCAGTTAGGGCTTGCCACAGCGGAACTCTGGTCTGCTCATGATTGGCAGTGGATTTTTACGGTACCAACTTGCCAGCCCGATGCCCAGCCTTCAACGAAGGCACGCCCATTCATGCTCGCACCTACCTGCATGTCTTTAATGTCAGTTGTATCTACTGGTATGCCACATAATTGTATCTGCTGTTATGCCCCATTCTTGTACCTGCTGGTATGCCTCATAGTTGTATCTACTGGTATGCCTCATAGTTGTATCTGCTGGTATGCCCCATAGTTGTATCTGCTGGTATGCCTCATAGTTGTATCTGCTGGTATGCCCCATAGTTGTATCTGCTGGTATGCCTCATAGTTGTATCTGCTGGTATGCCCCATAATTGTATCTGCTGATGTGCCTCATAGTTGTATCTGCTGGTATGCCTCATAGTTGTATCTGCTGGTATGCCTCATAGTTGTATCTGCTGGTATGCCCCATAGTTGTATCCACTGCTATGCCCCATAGTTGTATCTACTGGCATGCCTCATAGTTGTAGATGCTGATATTACCCCATAGTTGTATCTGCTGGTATACCCCATGACTGTAGCTGTTGGTATGCCTCAGAGTTGTATATGCTGGTATGCCCCATAGTTGTATCTGCTGGTATGCCACATAGTTGCATCTTCTGGTATGCCCCACAGTTGCATCTGCTGGCATGTTCCACTATTGTATTTGCTTGTACGCCTCATAGTTGCATCTGCTGGTATGCCCCATAGTTGCATCTGCTGGTATGCCCCACAGTTGCATCTGCTGGCATGTTCCACTATTGTATCTGCTGGCATGTTCCACTATTGTATTTGCTTGTACGCCTCATAGTTGCATCTGCTGGTATGCCCCATAGTTGCATCTGCTGGTATGCCCCACAGTTGCATCTGCTGGCATGTTCCACTATTGTATCTGCTTGTACGCCTCATAGTTGTATCTGCTGGTATGCCCCATAGTTGCATCTGCTGGCATGCCCCACAGTTGTATCTGCTTGTACACCTCACAGTTGTATCTGGTGGTATGCTCATACTTGTATCTGCTGGTATGTTCCATAGTTGTCTCTGCTGGTATGCCCCATGACTGCTTTTGTACTGTGGACTAGATTCTCTGGCCTTCACCACTGTTCCAGTGCAGTGGTAAAAGTCCTACCTCCCCAGGAGAGTAAGTTTATGCCACTCAGTCCTGCCCCCAGCCTCCTGGCTCTGGGCACTCTTAGTGTTCAAACTTGTATCTCCAGGTTCTTAGATATGGCCTCTCCCTCTACACAAAGTATAAGTTGTTTTGACAGCTGTAGCTGCCAGCTCCTTTACAACCCAGTAGTGCTGTTCCTTGTTATCTAGCTAAATAGAAATAGTATTCAGCTTGATTTTTATTGATTTTTTTATTTATTTATTTTTTAACAGAACTATATAGATGTATTTCTTTATCATTTCTGTTCTATCTAGCTATACAGAAAGAGTACACAATTTTTGCTGTATTTAATGCTTTTGACAGCTGATTAAGAGCCACTTAGCATACCACCAGTTTTCAGAGACAAGCAGGGAGCAATAGATAGTGAAAAAACATATTAATAGACATATAATATGCAAAGAGATGTTATGAGAATTAGAACATTGTCCAGATTTAATTCTGTGTTAGTTTGCGCTGACCTTAAATGACAATGCTGAACTGAAAATCACAGTTCATGAAAACTGGGTGTTTAAGTAGGTCGTTTGGAATGTGTAACTAAACCATAAAGTGACTTAACACCACAATACCATGCTGCCTTGCTTTAAATTTTGCTGTTTTCAGAAAACAAATACTGAGCTTATGTCATGTGGAGATGTGTATAGTAGTTAGGCTTTGCATATAGCCAGGCAGTTTCAGTGTACAAACAATATAGCTTTCATTGCTGTACTAAATGCATAGTTATGTTTTCCAAGCACCGTATGTACAAAAATGAAAAATGTCTAAAACTGTGTTGTTTGTGACTTGACAATATGCAATATATTCTCTGAACTTTGCATTTTACTAAAAGCATGAGTAGGTACTGTTCATGTCCATCAAGCAAGCGACTGCTTGTTTTAGATATTGTTGTCAGCCATTTTTCCTTGCACTTAGTTGCTACAACTCCAGAGGCTAACAATACCTGTTTTTTCGTGAATGCTATACATGGTAAAAATAACGTACAATTTATGCAGATGTACAATGCACTGGCAAAGTAGCAACTTTTCTGCTATCTTAAAAAGTAGCATATATTAATGGAAACATATTCTGTTGTCCTAGAACAATTCCAGTCTACAAGGTTACATTTGTTTTCCTTTTACTTCTTTGTTTCTCCCTCTCTCTCTCTCTCATTCTCTGTAGCTATATTTGTCATCTTACAAGGCCTTTTTAGTTTTTGTTTTTTATGTCCTAAGTAATTAAATGTTGTAACCTGACAGAAAATATGTTTAAATCAACATAGTCATCAAGCTTTTCATTTTATTTTTTTGCCATACTGTACTATTTTTGTATGACATATTGTCACATCTGATATTCAGTGTCTGCACAAAGTCAGAATATAGTATAAAAGCTGCAGGATGAGATTCTACCACTCCAACTGCCCTGTATAAATTTAAACAATAT
The DNA here is from genome assembly GCF_019279795.1 of Protopterus annectens. NCBI lineage: Eukaryota > Metazoa > Chordata > Ceratodontiformes > Protopteridae > Protopterus > Protopterus annectens. Next base: position 1,433,220,331 of record NC_056728.1, on the reverse strand, counting down.
GTACTGCTGTTTCACATTACATGAAATAATCATCTTTTGATCTTCCCGCAGACACTTGGCTGTTTTGTCGGCCTGTAACACTCCATCATTAAGCAAGTAAGTGTTCCTCAAGCATTCTTAACATATGCTCTTTGTTCAGTCATTTTGCTGCATTACACAATCATCTTCCATTTTTTTCTACGTTTTATTTCCTCTGCTCTTCATCAAGGAGGTGTTCCCTTGAGAACTGGATACAAAATAATTATTATGTCATTCTTTAAGAAAATCCACAATATCTCTGGAATGAAAGGGCTACTTCTAAGAACCAAACAAGTGTGCCAAATCATGTTATAGACACATTTGAGATTTGCTGGCTTTCATTATACATACCTTTTCAATAATGTGGTGGAAAAGCTAACTATTGAGGCATTCTGGGACATAAAAGTTTAGAAGTTCTGCCCAGAAGTATTGCTAATGCTGTGTAACTTCTTCCATATCTGGTAGTGCAGCAGTGTTGTGCTGGCCAGTTTACATGCACTTCGTACTGCCTTGCTATTTAAGGTGCTCATTAACATAACATGCTTTGCACTAAAAGAAGCAGCACTCTGATATGCACGTTTCAATGCATGTCGTTTCCCCTTCATTCTCACAAGTAAAGATCTCAACTTCAAAGATTCCCTCTTTCTCTGATAGAACCATCAAGCTAGCTACTAGGAGGGGAAAATAATTTTCGGGTGTTTAGTAATACTCAATAACAAGTTACCCAAGTTACATGTGATGAGGACTGCAGATTTTCATCTGTCCATCAAACAAGGGCTTTTGATTAAGGCATTTGTTTCCTTTCTGAACACAAAGCATTCGCAGCGCCAGCAGCCTCCAATGGATTACAATAGTCAGTGACAACCTTTTAAAGCAAAGACATGTCAATAGCAAGGATTCAGGCTGCCAAGGAAGCCTTACCCCAGCTTTTTGATTCACAACAGGCTTTGTCCTCTAGTTCCGCAAACCCATGACAACATGAAGGCATCAGTGATTCCAGTGAATCATGTGCAGTGTCACAACCTGCACTCTGGAGGCATAACAACGGAATTAGTGGAATAGTAAGTGTCACATTACAACATTGGTGAAGGATTCCTAATTGTATTCATTGCATACCAAATCACTTAAGCAAGCATATTGTCCCTGGCTGGGGCTCAAGCAGAACAGTGTAGTGTGCAAATTAGAAGCATTACCAAGGGAGTGTGTGTGTGTGTGTGTGTGTGTGTGTGTGTGTGTGTGTGTGTGTGTGTGTGTGCACCCTTCAAGCAAGACTACACCAGTCAGCATGCAGACATGATAAAGTAAAGGCTCAGACAGCTAGGGAAAATCTGCAATTTTAGTGATTCTCAAGCCCACACTGCATCCACTGACATACATACGTTTAAGTTTGTATAAACAAACGTGTATGTATGTGTGTGTGTGTATATATATATATATATATATATATATATATATATATATATATATATGTATACTATAAACAAGGGTCTTATAACAGGAGTCTTTGTAGATTTAAATTGTGCCTTTGAAACAGTTAATCATAAATTGTTACAGAAACTGAAAGAATTTAATTTTGGGACAACACCCTAACTTGGTTTAAATATGATATTTCTAACAGATCCTTTTGAATCTTTGCTGACAACCAATATTTATCAGTTGACATTCTAAACAGTGAGGTACCCCTAGAATCTATTTTTGCCCCCAACTCCTATAAGTATTTATCAATGATATAACACATGATCTCCCAACTCTAAATGTCACTCCCTGTGTGGATGATATTCTAGAAGCCAATAATTCTCGTCTTAAACAAACTTTATGTCTATACAAGAGGACAGCATGTAACAAACTCCTTATCAATCATACTAAACCAATGTTATACTCTTTGCCACCCCTCAAAAGGCCGCCAAGTTACCCAGTATTCTCTTCAAAGACACGCTGGGTATTATTATTCCAAATGTACCTGAATGCAAATACCTATGACTAACCCTAGACTGATCTCTCACCTTCAAAGCACACACCGACAATATCACATCCAAAGTCATCTCTCATCTCAAACTCTGTTATAAGATTTCTCATCTCCTTTCCCCAGCAGCTAGGACAGTTGTCACTACAGACGTACATTTACTCAAGCTTGAATATAGCCTTCCCTTGCCATCTCTGCACTCCTCCTGCATTACCCGCAGGATCCCGATTGCAGAAAAAAAGAAGTTATGTCCTTACCATAACGTTCCATGTGGAGTGTTCATCTCGCCTTGGTTATTACACATGGGTTCGGAGCCGATCCTCGGCTCCGTGCCGGCCGACTGCAAGCTCTGCATCGAGAAGAAGCTCGAGGACATCTAATACCCACAATCCCCCTCTGCCTTTACCTCAGATCTAGTTTGCAAGCAAACCAGACATACGCACGCACACATGCCACTATATACATAAATATACATATATACAAACATACCCTGAGTATGATAGTAACAGTACTACTGCAACAGCAGAAGGAGAATACTCCAGACCAGGCACCAAATCGAACGTTCTTCCTAAGGGTGGGAAGGGTGGGAGTGTAATAACCAAGGCGAGATGAACACTCCACATGGAACGTTATGGTAAGGACATAACTTCTTTATGTGAGAGTGTTCAATCTCGCCTTTGTTCTTACACATGGGTAGCGCCCCTAGCTCCATGATCCTGAGGAACTCAAGGGAGAACGTTCTTGAGCACAGTGGAACCAAAGGTTGCCCTATCCCTAGAAACCCTGTCCACTTTGTAATGAGAGATAAATGTATGTGGTTTAGCCCAAGTAGCAGCCGCACAAATAGTGTCTAAAGGTAAGCGAGCTGCGTGAGCCAAAGATGTAGACACTGATCTGGTAGAATGTCCTCTGGGTTTTGCAGATAAAGTTTGGTCAGAGGCTTCATAAACATATGTGATACAGTCAGTTAGCCATTTAGAAAGAGTTCGTTTTGTAACTGCAAGACCCTTTCTGCTGTCAGCAAAAGCTACAAATAGTTGATCAGATTTCCTGTGATCTTTTGTTCTATCCAAATAAAATCTGAGTTGTCTATGGACGTCTAGTTTGTGCAACATATACTCCAATTTATTAGAGTGGTTTTTAAAGAAGGTGGGTAATTCAATGGACTGATTGATATTACTAGAGGAACAAACTTTGGGAAGAAAGGATGGATTAGTGCGTAGGGATACTCTGTCAGAATGAAATATTAAATAAGGATGTTTGACCGAAAGGGCCTGAAGCTCAGACACTCGTCTAGCAGATGTAATGGCCACTAGAAATAATGTTTTCCATGACAAAAATTTCAACGTGCAACTTGAAGCTGGTTCAAAGGGTGGCAACATCAATTTAGAAAGCAACAAATTTAAATTCCACGGTGATGTCGGACTTCTGACTGGTGGTCTGATATGAAAGGAACCTTTTAAAAGGCTTTACAAAGTCTATGAGCCATAATAGGCACCACATTCTTCTATATGATAGTTAGAAATGGCAGCTAACTGTACTCTTAAAGTAGCCGGGGAAGCTCCTTCATGAAATAATTCAGTCAAGAATTCTAAAACCTTGTTTAACGGAGCTGTAACAGGGTCCAACTGATGTGACTCCGCCCAGAAGACAAAACGTTTCCATTTACTGGTGTAAGTCTTTGTAGTGGAAACTTTATGAGAAGCTACCAAAATATCCTGAACTGCCGATGTAAGGGGAATTGACCTGGCTAAAAAGGGAAGCGGAGCAGCCAAGCTGCTAGATGGAGAGATTCCAGGGATGTGTGAGGAACTCCTGACGAATGAGTCAGTAGATCTGGCTCTGGGTCCAGCATCCAAGGTCCCCGAATGCGGTGATGCAATAGAAAGGGAAACCAAATTTGACGAGGCCAGAACGGAGCAATGAGAATTATAGTCCTCTGAAGGTTGTTTGCTTTCTGTAGAAACTTTGCAATCAAGGGAAATGGAGGAAAAGCATATAGGAGACCCGGGGGCCAATCGTGCACCAGCGCATCCCTGGGGACTTCCCCTGGAGGGGGTAATAGGGCAAAGTAGCTCCTGCATTTGGCGTTCATTGGAGACGCAAACAGATCGCAGGTAGGCTGGCCCCATTTGCGAAAAATCCTTCCCGCAACTGACTGTTTGAGGGACCACTCGTGAGGCAATAGTATTGCCCTGCTCAGCCTGTCGGCTATGACGTTGGATGACCCCGGGATGTGCGTTGCGATCAGAAAGCGACCGTGGACTCTGCCCATTGCCAAATTCTCATGGCCTCTCTGCATAGTTGGTAAGACCTGGTTCCCCCTTGCTTGTTTATGTACCAGACTACTGACATGTTGTCTGTCTGAACTACAATGGTCCCTGGAGGAAGAAGGGGAGCAAAGTGTTGCAACGCCAAGAACACTGCCCTCAACTCCAGAACATTGATGTGCAGATTGTACTCCAGATTGGTCCATTCACCTTGGACTGTCTGTCCCTGAAAGATGCCCCCCCACCCTATCAGGGAAGCGTCCGTGGTTATCGTTGCTGACGGTGTGGGTAGCACAAATGGTCTTCCGCCGGATAGGTTGCAAGTCTGTAACCACCACATTAGGTGTGATTTGCATGTTTTCGTTATCAATATTTCGTGAGTCAGTGGAAGTTGTTGGAATGACCATTGTGCAAATAGAAGCCATTGTAACACTCTCATGTGCAGTCTTCCCAATGGTATTGCTATGAGAGAAGCTGCCATGAGACCCAAAACTTTCAGAACAATTTTTGCTGGGGATTTTCTGGACGACAGCAGAAGGGAAATGTTGAATTGAAGTGCTACTATTCTTTCTGTCGGAAGTTTTAGAACTAACTGACGTATCTAATTCCGCTCCTATGAATAAGATATGCTGTGATGGCTGTAGCAAAGATTTCTCGAAATTTACTGAAATGCCAAGGTGTGTACAAAGTTGTAGGGAGTAATCCCTGGCTTGTATCAGTTGACGCCTGGTGGTGGCAGACAGGAGCCAGTCGTCCAGATACGGAAACACCTGGAATCCTAGGCGCCTCAGATGAGACGCTACCACTGCCATGCATTTGGTGAAGACCCTGGGGCTGTGGTCAGGCCAAAGGGCAGGGCTCGAAACTGATAGTGACTGGCTCTCAGCCGGAAGCGCAAGTGATCTCTGGACGCCCTGGCCATTTTGATGTGGTAGTATGCGTCCTTCAGATCTATTGAGCACATCCAGTCGCCCTTCCGTAAGAATGGAAGGATCGATTGAAGCGTGACCATTCGAACTTTTCCTTCTTGACAAAGGTGTTGAGATGACTTAGGTCCAGAATTGGCCTCCAGTCCCCTGTTTTCTTTGGAACTAAAAAGAACCTTGAGTAAGTTCGAATCCTATTTGGTCCGCTGGGACTGGTTGGATGACTCTTTTTCTAGCAGCTTTGAAATTTCTGTAGCTGCTGGGTCTCGCAGATGGGGTGGTACATCTGGGAGTTTTCTCTTGGAATGGGGTGGATAGAAACGGGATTTTGTAACCTCTGGTAACAATGCTTTTACCCAATTGTCTGAAGAAAGGTTTTGCCAGGCCTGAGGGTATAAAGCTAAGCGACCCCGACTGCCTCCAGAGCAGGACAGTCGGGCCTCCTCTCAGGAGTGCTGAAAAGGTTTGCCAGGGAGGTTATCCCTGTCACCTTGGTTTTGCGGACCCCTCTGCCACCAGGGCGGCGTCTTCCACCTCTGCCCCCTCTGCCTCTAGAGGGGCATCACCCTGTGTGTTTGGAAAAGATCCTTGGGGTTTTCGAAACCACATTTTCCCACCACGTTGCCCTTTGGGGTACGGTCTGGAAGGGTGGAAAACAGACTCCGACAGCAGACAGAGTCTTTCCCTCCTGTTCACCCGGTAAGGGTCTCCTTTACTTTAGGGCCAAAAAGTGTGGCTCCATCAAATGGGGCGTTAGTAAAGGAAGACTTGAAGGCTTCCGCAAACGAACATAAGCGCATCCAGGATTGCCTACGAAGAGCAATCGCTGAAGCCGCTGCCCTACTCGATCCTTCGGCTGCATAGGATATTAGCCTCATGGACGAAGTTCACAATGGACGTAAGGGTGTTGAGATGCGCTGTAACTTTCTCTGAGACAGCGGCATCTGTAGCACCCTGGAGGGTATCTCCCAACTCTTTGACTAGATCCCTCTGCAAACGTGTAAAATGGGTCAGATAGTTCAGGGAACGCATAGAGAAAGCCGCTGAACTGAAAATGCGCTTCCCGTATCTGTCCATGGTCCTAGAATCTTTGTTAGGCGGATGGACAGATGAGGAAGACTCCGACATCTCCTTTTTCGTGGCCGCTGCCACCACCATGGCGTCTACTGGAACTCCTTTGGTAAGGTAAGCTTTGTCCTGTGGTGCCGTGATGTACTTATTTGGCTTCCTAGGGACAGGTTCCACCGTGTCAGGAGTCTCCCACGCCCTTCGAGCAATTAATTCCATTAACTCATCAAAGGGCGGAGTGACCCAGGAGGAGGAAGGACGGGCACCAAATGCCTTCAGCAAAACTGACTCATCCTCAGAAGGGGGGAGGGCTTGCCAGTCACCTCTCTGTTTAAGGATCTCCAAGATGTCAGAAAAAGAGACATCCTCTGAGGGTGACTTAGGGGACCCTTCTGACTCATCTAAGTCAGTATCAGATGTCAAGGATTCTTGTGGAGAATCCAAGTGTCTCCTCTTACACATTCTTTTCCTAGGAACTTCTTCGTGGGGAGCATCCGAAGAAGCCTCCGAGGAAGAGGGGGCACCCTCCAGGGGTGGCTGAGACACTGGTGCCCGACGCTTGGACGTGGCCGTGGGTGCAGAGGAGGATAACGGTCCTTTGCGGGGAGGAGAAGCTGTACCTGCTGATGTGGTTGTCTGGGTAGACAACACCTTCCTCATGAGGTCGAAGGCCCCCGGGTCCCGAGTCGAGGTATCTCCCGGTTCCGAAGAAATGGGAAGAATCCCCGAAACAGGAGCCGAAGGCACCGACCCCGAGGACGGAACCGAATCGATCCGTGCCGAGGCCCCGAGAGGGAAAGTCGAAACCGAAACATCGGTTGACTCTCGGTCCCGGAACCAAGGACAGATCTTCGGGCCCGAGACTCCGGTACCGGATCGGAAGGAGTCGAGGTAAACAGTGCTGACCGAGAAAAAGACGGTTCTGGCACCGAGGGCTCCACAATCATCAGGTCAGCTTCTTCCGGCTCCGAAGACTGAACAGGTCTCGGAGGAGGAACAGATGGAGATAGTGGCAGGCCTTCAAGTCTCGACATCAACTGAGAGGAGACCGAAATAAGCTTGGACAGGGCCGTATGCTCCATAAGTTTCTGCACCACACGGTCCACGTCGGTGTCGGAAAGGGCTCTAGAAGAACGAGTCGAAGGGATCGAAGACGGAGCCGACCTCAGCAGAGTCGGTGGAGGGAGCTCCGTCACCGGTTCCAAGACTCGAGGCTCGAACTGCCAACAGTTGAACACTCGGCCCCAAGTCTGTGGAACCGGTGATCTAACTAGACTCGAAGAGCTCGGAGCCGATGACTTTGGCTCCGACGCCGACCCTTCGAAGACTTGGATGCCTGGTCTGAAGCATCCAGAGCCTCCTGGAAAGAGGGTTTCAGCAATCCTCTATCCATCAGTTTCCTGCGCCTATCTGTCATGACCCTCCCACTAAAAGAGTGACAAATAGAGCAGTCCTCTTGTAAGTGGAGAGGGCCAAGACAGTAGACACAGGAACTGTGGTTGTCTGTGACCGACATTTTTTGGCCACACTGACAACGTTTAAAGCCAGATTTCATCTTTTCAGACATATTGAGAAATGAAAAGACAGTCCAGTCCAGTAAAAAGTCCAATCCAGTAAAGTGTCAAATCCGGTAATAAGAGTCTGTTTGATACTAACTAAAACAAGCTTTTAGTCAAAATTGTCAAATCCGTGAACTGCCTAAAGGCAAGACTATAACAAGTTTCTAGTCACAAGTCCAAGAAGGGGTAGGCCCCGAAAAACTCTAAACTCGAAAGTTAACTAAGTTAACTATTCTAATTATCGAGAATTCCTAATGACTCACACACCTACTCTTATACTTTAAGTAACTAGATAAAATACTCTGAAATTTAAACAGAATAGATAAAAATCTTATCTGTACAGCCTCGAGCTAGTCTCCAACGATGCGTATGCAGCAGCGGCAAACTAGATCTGAGGTAAAGGCAGAGGGGGATTGTGGGTATTAGATGTCCTCGAGCTTCTTCTCGATGCAGAGCTTGCAGTCGGCCGGCACGGAGCCGAGGATCGGCTCCGAACCCATGTGTAAGAACAAAGGCAAGATTGAACACTCTCACATCAAAAGTTTCTGATTATCACTATAAGCAAATCCTCAAAACCACCTTTGCAACCTCAGTAAAGATCTTCACTGGTTACCAGTTATTGACAGGGCTTCTTGTCTGTTAAACTGTCTCTTCTTCAAAATCCTAGAATTTGGCTACTTCCCCTCACTAAAAGAAATCATCATTCAGAGAACAATCTTTCTCTGTATGAAACAGTCAGGAGCATAATATTCTACTTATTAGACCACCCTTCAAAAGATTAATAGGCAAAAAAGCATTTACATGACTAGGTCCTGCCTCATGGAATAGCCTACCAAAATTAAGGTAGTATCCACCATAAAGGACTTAAAAAAAAAAGCTTTAAGAAAATATTTTATGAATGATTTCAGCTGAGGGTGCTTTAAAGACAATGAGTAACTGCCTCACTAAACTGACAACAGTGAATTGTTGCATCTGCATTACAAAATGTAACTTTGGTAAACTTAGTGGCTGTTTAATTATTTAATATCTGTTCTTAACTGACTATACAGTATTTGCTTAATCCCTATGCCCTATTGTACTTAATTCAATTATTTCACACTGTTCATCTGTGTAATACTGTTCCGTTCCATTTGCTTTTTTCTACGGAGTCCGAGTCATGGCTGAAAAGGGGTCAACAGATCAGCCCACCTACTCAACCAACAAATGGTAAATAAATAAATACATAAATAAACATTAGCAATGTGAGTTGCCATTCTCTGGGAATTGCTGTTCAGATAGGGAGAATTGATGTCCATAGGTGTGAGGCTTTGTGAAATTTGTTTGAGCCCATGAATGGCATTCATCCCTTGAATATTATTATTTGAAGTGAATCTCTGTGATTTAATGCCTAGTCCATTACTAAATGAAATTTCATTCCATACAATGTTCCTCCGAGTTTGAACTGGGAGGATGATATAATACATACGAGTTGCAAGGGGGCATGTGAGACTGGCATCCACTTCATTCTATATTCCTTATTTTTTAATTGGTGGATTTCAGTGGAATAGTCCATTGATGAAAATGGATTGAAAGTACTACAGCATATCCACTGCATGAGTAGTACATACCACCCCTTACATAACGTACTGCAGTGTTCACTTCTACAGTCAGTTTCCCCATCTCAAGACTGTATGATTAGTGTTCAATGTAGAGGAGCGGTCATCTCTGGTTATGTTAAAAATGTCCTTGTTGTCCTGGGGCACTCATTCCATACACTTCCTTTGTGAAGAGTTCTCGAGCCTAAATTGAATCACCTTGATACACCACCCCTACACATATGACATATAGAATGATTCCCAAATATGCTATTTATACAAGTAATTGTCACACTCTCTAAAGGCTGTTGGATCATCAAGGTGTCCTATATCTGCCATGCCTCAGCAACAAAAAAAGCTTTCCAGTGCATTTAAAAAGAGATGAGTTATTAATTCATCCTGGCTACTGCATCTGGCTGTCTCTCTTTCTCTCTCTCTCTCTCTCTCACACACACATAATATTTTGTCATGAAGATGACCTCAACATTATGTGACTACTCTAACTGCAGACTAAAGTAGGTGTGATATATTCATTCATTCATTCATTTTTCTTGTTAGCAACTTCATTCAGTATAGGGTACCTCTGGCTCTATTGCTTATCACAGCACTCAGTGGGTACTGGGTAGAGAAACTAATCCTGGCTAGGACACACGTCTGATGTGCAGCTTGTTAATGTATACTCTGTTTAATATAGTAAATCATTGTTAGCCCCTTACACTACTTTGCCCTTTGCAGTTGTTCTGGGGAATAGCTATTCACAAATCATACTATCCTGTCACTAGTCCTCTTGTATATCATAAATGACTGCAAGGTACAGTATTCATTATAAAACATAATTGTATCAGCATCACTTAATGTGTCTTTTCCAACTCTATTGTCCAAAATTTATGAAAGAATTCTGTCCACAGTCCCTCTTCTATTTTGGACAAGCATCCATAATTCAGGATGTTTATATTACAATCCCGCCAACACAACCACCTTTAAAATGATTAATATCTTCACCAGCATTCTGCTTGTGTTAGGACCCAAGATTCAAACCTCAAAAAGTTGTGTTTGTCTTCAAGAACTTCAGGATTATTTAGCAGGTACCTAATAAATGAATTAGCATTCAATTTCTCAGTTTGGAAAATCCAAGACAAGTGTAATTGCTTTTATATTGACTTATTTTTAGCAGCAGCAACAAACATTTAAATGTTTATTGCTCTGTTTAAAACACTTCAAATACAGCAGTGGTTTAAGTCAGTTTTATTTTAGAAGTTATCTATTTTATATATAATAATAATATTAAATGGCACAATGTTATTAATGAATATTCAGGATGCAGTGATTTTCTCATTATTTAAGATACAGTATTGAATGAGAAACCACGGAACAGCAATAGTCTCCATAGGGTTTCAGAGTCCAATTTTTGTTAGAACATTTAGGTGATATCATACCTCTTGATCATGTTTGTAGTAAGCTGTGCCATCATTTTTTCAGTTGTATTTGTGTCAAGAATTCAGTTACCATTTTAGTCTGTTCTGGCTTATTGGAACTTCTTGATTTAATGGGTTAATACAGTATCAGATAATGAAATGGCGGTATAGTTAGTGGTACATCAATTAACAAGCTCAGGATCACAGATGAAGCTGGACTCATTTTGTTGGTTAAAAGTACATAATCTACTTATAGTTGTAGTTTTTGATAGTATTTTTATGTGATTGTGCTGTACATATCAATTTTTCCCCTGAATACATTCTCTCAATGCAGTGAAAAAGTATTAATATGTGAATATCAAGACAGGGATATAACTAGCCACATTCTAGCAAATCAGTTAAGTCAAGCTTATACAGACCAGATGATGTATGCTACTGATTAAAATTATGCTTGGAAGATAGATATATGTACACACATTGTTTAGTGTCAGGATTATTCTTCTGAAAATAAGCTTTGTTATACTGACTGGGCAACTGCCAAATCGTATATGTATATTTTAAGTGTATATGGAGAAGTATTTGATGAGTGCTGCATATTTTTCATTGAGGGGTTTGTTAAAGGATAGGAACATGTGATTATCAGCAAAAATATTAACATTTTAGTCATATTCCTGAGCCAAGCTATTGATGTGCATCAAAGAACTGCTGCCTCTATACCAAAAACAGAGGATGGAAACAGTACTGAAATTACAGAATTACTTCCCTTGTTGTAGTATCTTCTGGTAAACTGATGGGTGTTACCACTGAACATCAGTCTGACTAGTAAATCATATATGTCACTCTAAAAACATAAAAACAACTCTGATTGCTGTTGCAAAGCAAACCTTCATAACTATCATCCTTGAGATTTAACTGTAGCAAACTAATTCAGTCAAAGGGTGGTGCAGTGGTGCAGCAGTTAACTTTTTCATCCCACAGCAAGAGGTTCTCAGGTTCAATTCTCGGGTGGACTGCCTTCTGTGCAGAGTCTGCATGTCCTCCCTGCATTCACGTGGGTTTCCTCCAGGTGCTCTGGTTTCCTCCCACATTCCAAAGACATGCATCTGGAGCATTTCTCCCCAGGCCTCTGCTGAAAATGGGCTGTGTCCCAGTTGGACTTTCCTGGTAAACACATGTTAAATAAATAAATTCCAGGGGGTTTATATTCCTCTTTTATCTTCACCAGTTTTTACTCTTTACTCTAATGCCTTGAGCAATACTATAATTGAATGTTAAATATACCTCAGAGTAAACATTCTGATTGCATAATTGTATGTCATTAAAGCCTCTCACTGGCTGGAAATGAAAAAGCTCATTGGCTAGTGCAGTTGTGACAAACCCATTCATTTTTCCTAACCTACAATAAATGGTATACATTGAAATCCCTTAATGAATGGCGCACTCCAGCCTTAAAGCTACAGTATGCAAATCTGTTCCTAACAAAGATTCTTCTATCTCATAATCACTTATCACTTTAGGGAATGCAAGCTCACAGTGTCAATGTAAAATTATGGACTAATCCTTTACATGTTCATCAAATTACAAGAAAGTATCCATTTTAGAAAGTCCAGTTCAATTATCTGATCACAAACTGGGCTTGCAATTACAGCTTGGACAGCACCTAAAAAGTTTCTTCTTATTTATTTCATCAACAAATGTTTTTATCCTAATCTCTCCTTCCACTGCCTACCTTTCTTTTTTCTTCGTAATCTCTTCTCATTCTTCTTCTCTCTCTCTTGACTCGCAATTGATTCCTAAAGTGGCCCAATGGGCAACCAGTGCTATTTACATGGTTTACAAGGTAAAGGGAGAAATGGAAGTAGGATGCCAGGTCTTTCTTCTTATACATGAACACTCTCACACTTAACAAACTTAGAAACAATTTGGAGTCCCAAGACAATCTATTGCAATACTTTGGAATGTAGGAAGAAACAAGACAACCCAGAGATAATCTAGACAGACACAAGGAAGATATGCACACTCTGCACAGAAGGCACCTCCAAAAATAACTGAACCGGAGAACCTCTTGTTAGGAAGTGACACGACTACCCGTTGTGCTATATTATTCAAGAGTTTTCTTATTTCATGGGTAGTCATTACGTCATAATGAATGCATATAGACTTATTATTACATACGCAACTACAATTTATAGCTGGAGTGTAAATATAACATACTTTTAATTATTCCATTTTCCTCAATGATTGCTTAATTCTCATTTGAATTGTTTAACTTTCTCAAACATTCTGCATAAACTACTAAATATTTTAAAAATAGCTATAACTCATATTATTTTCCATTATGTTTGTATTAATTTTGCATCTACAGAGATTTGTTTCCCATACCTGTGCTACCTGAAAATAAATAATGTCCTATATGTTTTTTCAAGTTAAAGGAAGACTCTTCCCTAAAACTGAATAATTTCACATATTTTATGACATATTTGTATTCATATGCATTAAAAATCAGTTTGAGTATGTTCTGTAATTTTTCTGCATTTTTGCTGTCTTTTCTCTGAATTTGAAGTTACAGCTATTAATTAAGTTGTTTGACAGTTTGTACTGCTTCTGAAATCGTTTCTGTGCTGTAAAATGGTTTAATCACTTTTGCTGCATTTGTTTTCTGTGTTTTAGTCACTTTTCAAATTTACAGCAAACAGCCAGTTTTGGTCAGTTGTGGGAGCCATCTAGAGCTTGTAGCAGTTAATCCTGGTGACTGTGTGTGGAGGATGATTGTGCAGTTCTGGGAAGATAAACACTATTGCTTTGAGATTTAGTTGTTCTTCATTGTCTCTTTCATTTCCCAGTTTAATTCATATTGCACAAAGATATGCTTAGTGCTGTGGCTCTACAATGTGCACTCCATAGACTCAGGTATTTTCATTTGTAATGGTGTGTAATATAACCTAATTCACACATATAAGATCTGTAATTAGACTCCTGCTATTTACAGGTACAGCAAGGTGTGCATAGCTTTATAACATGCAGAACCACATACCTCGCCCCTTAAAGGTAGCTCACAGCAGTTGCAAGAGATCCTATACTGCACAACTTAGCCCACAACCACTACAACAGTTCAACCTTACTGTTAGGCAAAGTTCCTGAACAGTGCTATGATGACTTTACTAAAATAGGCATATATAGAGATACATATAACTTTACCATACACCCCTTAACTAACTATCTCAATCTGCTGTAAAGCTCCATCTTATTTAAACTCTGCAATTCTCTGTAAATTAATAAAGACAACATGGAAGGTCAGCCTACTTGTTTCCCCTACTTTTGCCAGCTTCATATCATTAGTTATCCTAAACACAAATAACTCTGTGAGAAGTTTAAATATTTAAGAGATATAGAGGTCTCACTCTCACATATACCCGCGGTGGTGGTGCTGCGGTAGCGTTGTCGCCTTACAGTAAGACGCTGTCTGGTTAGATTCTTAACTAGAGTGTCTTCTGCGTGGAGACATGCATGAATGGACGTACCTTCGTTGAAGGTTCTGTGTCAGGCCTGGCAAGCCGGTATGTAAAAATCAACTGCCGATCATTAGTGGACCGAAGTTCCTCTGTGGCGACCCCTAACCGGGAAAAGCCGAAAGAAAAAAAGAGGTCTCACTCTCACAAAAACACAGAGGACAACTTAGAAATACACCTCATGCTATGCACCCAAACTTGACACATAATGTATATTGCTGATGCTGCAAAAAAAATCTTACCTAATCCTCAAATTTAAACAACTCAGTACATAATATTTCACCTTTAACAAGCATTCTCCATGAGACAAGGGGTCTCAATGCCAGTCCACTCCACAAACACAAATTTTTTAGTGAATGGTGACTCCACAGACACACAGATTCCCTACTCATTAGGCCAGACAAAGTAATAATGATTTCTCTTTAAAGTGCAAGGATCTTAGATGCTTCAAATGTGCTTAGGAATTGCACCAGACAAGTATAACTGCAACATGATGGTGTGTGTGTGTGTGTGTGTGTGTGTGTGTGTGTGGGGGGGGGGGTGAATGACTTGGGGTAAAAAACCCTGATGGAGATACAAAAAAACACATCTGTGCTCCCTATGCATGTCATAAATGCAGGCAAGACCCTGGTATTATGCAGAATCCTCTCCTCCATGAATGATGCCTAGGTACAAAGAAGAGATGACTGACTTCAACAAGTGTCTAAAAAATTGTCTCATTCTAGGGGGTTCTAGTATGTATGTATGGAATGAGATGCTTGACAGACACATTTGCTTTGCATGGGATAGTCTGTACCTCTTGATCAAAGGCTTCCTCTTACTGGTTAAATCCCTTTCTGCTCCCATGGTGCCTTTTTAGGCAATGGTTAAAAAATGAACACCGATACAAATATGATGATACATTCAATGTAGGTTAAATTTAGTAGCGGGGAACCTATGTCAATTAAAAAACAAATTACTCACTTATGGCATAGTCCTGTTTAAGTGACCAAAATCAATCAGCTGTAGTCTTCTTGAGAGAAAC
>NC_056728.1:1433180005-1433192505 GCF_019279795.1 Protopterus annectens | reverse complement strand
AGGGATATGAAGTCTGTAACTCTCATGGCTGTCACCATGTACTGCCTGTAATCCTCAGACTATGCTTCTGCAGTTCTAACACAAGAAACATAACATTCCAAACACTGCCCAGTCTGCAGATAGCCCTACAGGTGGGAGTTTCCTCAAACACATAACACTGTCATGACAGGTATTAAATCATGTAGACCAGCCATATCCACACAAACCTTGTTAAACCAACATTACTCCAAATGCAGAAGAGCAACACTTACATCCTGTAGACATGTTTGGCACATCCCCCCTCCTGTTTGTTGGCCTGTCTCCACACTGTATGTTGTTAGAGGTATATCCCACTACCATATGTGATGCTGTTTTCCAAACACCAACTTGAGGTCCTACTCACAGTGAATGAAAAGGCCCATGATGTTCCTAGGTATAGGAGTGTGTTTCCATGCAATTGGCTATGGGAACGTTACCACAGCTGTTCCACATGCAATCAGCTAGTGGGGGACTGCAATTCATGCAGAGGCCATCAGCTGATCATGAGCATTATTTACAAAACATAAGCTGCTGCCTAAGCAAACCAGGTGTAATTCTACACATCCACCAGACAGTGAGTGAGAGAGACAGACAGAGACAAAATAAGACAGGGAGGGGGTGGGAGAGTAAAACCATGGGGTTTCAACCCCCTGCCTGACTATGTATTGCTATCACATGTCTATGCAGTTATTACATGTGCCACAGAGCTTACATGTTGGGGAATTGTCCAAAGGTATATCTGATGGTGAGTGACATCTGCAACAATGATATAGTGGATAAGGTAGGTGTAGTACACGTGCCTGTCCACATGAACAGCTGTCAGCGTTGACACAGCCACACTCTCTCAGGGACTCACACACATTAACACAGTTGGCAGGGTCAGGATTAGACTTCCTAACTACCCGCTGTGTCAAAATACAGTAATACACAGATATCACATGCACCACAGGGGCTATCAGGATGATATATGGGCAAAGGTTATGTGAAGGTGTCTGACATCAGAAGGCATGCTTACACACACACACACACACACACACACACACACACACACACACACACACAGAGGTTGCCAGTACTGACATGCATGGGTGTATTGCTTCACAGGTGTGCAGTGGTTGACTGTGCCAGAAGGCTGTACAAGGCTAGGTAAAGGGTATACCTTGGCATCAGACCACATGTAAATGGTCTGCAGTGTGGCTCAGGGGTGTAGTGTCTGGATTGGCCTACACAGTTGGGTACTGTATTCACCATCCAGTCATCTGGGTGACTACTGTAGGTGGCCAGTGCTGTGCAATGCTTGCCATGTATGTGTTCTATAGTCCATGACATGGACGGTGTCTGGGATGTGCACACATCCCACATGCATGTTCCGTGACATGTGGAAGTGTACTGGGGTGTCTGGTGCATGTTGTGTACACAGATTGTTATCATCAGATGTGCCATTCCTGGCCTCATGTGGTGTGAACTGGCAATGGACATCAGGTTGACCCTGCACCTACATTGACAGCATGATACAGGTATTCCCTGGTGTCAGTGGCATCTGTCCATACAGGGTATGTGTTTAAGGAATGGTATGTCCTTTGTGGGTTACATTTGATGGCACTACAGTTGCTGCAGGCGTCCAGTGGGGAATATAGTGAAGGAGCACTGTATTCAATTATGTGCCTATTGTAGTGATGAGACAGGGTACCATGCCCTCTGTAGTCTGCTGCAATCACACCATTGTTACTATCTGTGGGCAATATGCAGGGATCTACCAACAAAGTGGTTGTGGCCTAGCCGAGTGTGTTTGTGTATGAGACATGTTCTTTGAGTAATACAAGGGTTGCCTAAATTGTTCGCCAGACCTTGATATCACATGTAGGGGTATGGATTGTTAACCCCGGCCTCTCTGCTGTTTGACATCTGTTATCCTTGTAAGGTGGACATTGTAACATATAATAGTCCCACCATATAAGAAATATGCAGTTATTACATACTCACAGCCACCTCCACAGAGAATACGAATGACAAACACAAACACACACACCAAGTATCACAGTTGCCATGTCTGGAATTGGAACTCCTACTTAACTAGTACATCAAACTATAGCATTACACAGTTACAGCACGCGCCATGGAGATTACTGGGCTACTCATTCCCCAAAGGTGTATTTCAATGTGAATGACATCAGCAGGCTTGTCAAAGAAGGGCAATGGAGGTTGTAGTGACTGTGAACGGCCTCAAAAACATTGCTTCCTACACACACAAACATCCACACGTGCCATGTCTGGGAATAGAACTCCTATCTAACTAGTTTATCACACTACAGCATTACACAGTTATAGGATGCACCATGGAGATTACTGGGCTACTCTTTCCCCAAAGGTGTATTTCAAAGTGAATGACATCAGCAGGCTTGCCAAAGATGGCCACTGCAGGTTGTAGTGACTGTGAATGGCCTCCAAAGCATTGCTCCCTACACAAACACCCACACTTGCCATGTCTGGAAATAGAACTCTTACCTAACTAGTTTATCATACTACAGCATTACACAGTTATAGGACCTGCCACGGAGATTACTGGGATACTACTTTCACAAAGGTGTATTTCAAAGTGAATGACATCAGCAGGCTTGCCAAAGATGGGCACTGGAGGTTGTAGTGACTGTGAATGGCCTCAAAAGCATTGCTCCCTACACAGACAAACAAACACAAACACACTTGCTATGTCTGGGAATAGAGCTCCTACCTAACTAGGTTAGCACACTACAGCATTACACAGTTATAGGATGTGCCACAGAGATGACTGGGCTACTCCTTCCCCAAAGGTGTATTTCAAAGTGAATGACATCAGCAGGCTTGCCAAGGTTGGGCAGTGGAAAGTGTAGTTCATAGGTTCATAGGGTCATACATTGATACTAGGCTATTGGCCCTAGGGCCTATACTTACCTAGACATGACAATTCTCTGGCTATAACTTCCCACAATATTCACTTTCCTGCACTCCTGTCTAGTGGGGCAGCTGACTTGATCCCCAGGGTAAATGTCCTATCTCCCATCCAATCATCCAGGTTCCTTTTGAAGAGGGCCAAAGAGGCACTCTGCTTGACATATATGGGCAGTTTATCCCAGATTCTGGGGTTTCTCTGGGTCCAGAAAACATCCATTTTGCATGTATTGTTCATTGTGATGACAGGATTTGGATCCCTGGAGCATGTGACTGTGAGGGTTTGGAATTCAAGTGTAGCATGTCCAACAGCTGCAGGTTTGACATGGCATGGTATGTTAAGCAGAGATTACTTCTCAGAACACAATACGTGACAGAGTATAGCTGGATTATTTTCAGACGGACAGCATAGGGCATCTGGTTTAGGCCTGTGGTCAGTTCGTCAGGTATGTCTGTAGCCTATCTACTTGTTGCAGATGTCTTGTGAGGTACATACATAATGGGCCATTGTAGTCTGTACTGGGTTTACTGAGAGATGCCTACAGTGGGACAATGGCCTCCTTTTCCTGGATGTAAAGCCCTCAGTGGGAGTTGTGCAGCATAGGTGGGTTTCCTGACTGTTGTGGCGATGTGGTAATCAAAGGTGAGACCACTGTCTACCTGTGTCCCTAATTCTGTTATCACACTTTAGGTGTTTAGTGTACTGCCACCTATGTGCTACTTCACAGGTACAGGTAATTATTTCTTGGCATTGATCTTGAGGCCATGGCTCAGGCACCAAGCATGTCTTTCTGTAAGGCCCTTCTGTAGGATGGCCATATCATGTGGGGATTCAATATTGGCTCCCAGTGTGCAGTCATCTGTGAACTTTGTTTGCCGGTGTCCATTACTGTTGGACTGTACTTCAGAGCAGTAGATGCTGAATGGGGCCATGCCAGGACTGAACCCTAAGGTACTCCAACTGTCACTTGTTTGGGGCTCGGGTTGGTGTCACCTACATTTACAGTGAGGGTTGTGTCAGTACAGTAGCTGGCAGCCCATCAGGTGACATTGGGATTAATGGCCAGCATGATGCATTTATCTATGATTCCAGACTGGGGGATGGTTTCAAAGGGCTTGGCGAGGTCCAGATAGGCTGTGTGAATGACCTTACCCTCGTCCACGGCTCTGGAGATGGATTCACAGTTGTCATTCGGGTTAAGATGACATGATTGGCCTTTCACAAACCAAACCTGGTTAGGGTCCTGTGTTCACAGGTTGCCAATGCCTTTGTTTTAATTTCCATAATAATACATTCCATGGCCTTGCAGAGCAGGCACGTCATACTGCTGGGGCTGTAGTAACCAGAATCCCAGGTGGATTCCCCCTTGTGGACTGGCATAACTGTAGCTGTGTGCCACACAGTGGGCACGAAGCATGAGGTGTGGCTATGATTAGACATGGCACGTAGATGAGGTGCAACTGCAGTTTGTAGCTCATGTAGTACACAGCCCTGGATGTTGACTGGTCCCATGGCTGCTGTTGCCATAGCTCTGTAGAGTGTGGTTTTCACCTATGTGGCCATTATTACTGGCATATGACAACTATCCGTGTTGAGATGGGCCCTTCGGGGGTTGGGAGGGGGGTTCTGTTGGCACTGAATCGATCTGCCAGGATACTGGCAATATCCCTGGGAGGAGTAGATTTAGTACCATCCTGTTGTAGCTCACAGCAGTTCTGAGCATTGCCATTTATATTCCTCACATAGCTATGGAACAGCTTGCAGATGTATTTGGTGGGACTATGGGTTACTTCATCCAGGGAATTGGGAATTATGACTTCCAAGAACCATTGGGCACACGTGTTGGTACACAAGTAGTTTTCCCAGTTAATGGCAGGGTAGTGTAAGTCACCCAGTATTATGGTGTTTGCTTGTATCATAATATTTCACAGTATGTTTCAAAAGCTGTAGTGGGTATCATGGGGCATGGTGGGGGATCTGTAGCAAGCTATACACTATAGAATACAGTCAAACCTACTATTAGTTGCTCTGGGGGTATTTCAGACACATTATTGTTGGGCAAGTAGCCTGGTGGTGTGAATATCCTTGGTGAATATGGACACTCCTCCACCTTTATTGTTTTGGTCCTGGTCTGGCAGCCAACAGGTGTGGTGAGTGCTGCACTTGGTATTGCAGGGGTGCTCTCTGGAGGCTTGGATCAGGTCTCTGTTACTGCACAGTTATCAATGTTCTCCATTTGTAGGTGTGCATAGTGACTGTGAATGGCCATAAAAACATTGTTCCCTACACACACACTACCAAACACACACACAGAGTTTCACAGTTGCCATATCTGGGAATAGACCTCCTACCTAACTAGTTGATCACACTACAGCATTACGCAGTTATAGGACACACCATAGAGATTACTGAACTCCTCCTCCCCCAAAGGTGTATTTCAAAGTGAATGACATCAGCAGGCTTGCCAAAGATGGGTACTGGATGTTGTAGTGACTGTGAATGGCCTCAAAAGCATTGCTCCCTACACAAACAAACTCACACACAAACATCCACACTTGCCATGTCTGGGAACAGAACACCTACCTAACTAGTTTATTACACTACAGCATTATGCAATTATAGGACACCCCATGGAGGTTTCTGGGCTACCCCTCCCCCAAAGATGTATTTCAAAGTGAATGACATCAGCAGGCTTGCCAAAGATGGGCACTGGAGGTTGTAGTGACTGTGAATGGCCTCAAACGCATTGCTCCCTACACAGGCAAACAAAATTGCCATGTCTGGGAATAGAACTCCTACCTAACTAGTTTATCACACTACAGCATTACGCAGTTATAGGATGTGCCTCAGTGATTACTGAGCTACTCCTTCCCCAAAGGTGTATTTCAAAGTGAACGACATGAGCAGGCATGCCAAATTAGGGCATTTGAAATTGTAGTGAGTGTCACTGGCCTAAAAAGCATTGATCCCTACACCAACACACACAGTTGCCACGTCTGGGATTAGAACTCCTACCTAACTAGTACATCAATACTACAACATTATGCAGTTATAGGACACGCCACAGAGATTACTGGGCTACTACTTCCCCACAGGTGTATTTCAAGGTGAAGACATCAGCAGGCTTGCCATAGTAGGGTAATGGGGAGTGCAGTGTGTGTGCATGGGCCATACCCCATTCATCTAGAGGCAGACACACCACACTCAGGCACACACAGGTTTATATTCCACAGGTATATGTATACAGCTGCTAGATGACTACTGACTTGTACAGTCATGCTGCATAGTTACCACTAGCACCACAGACACTATAGTGCTGAGGGATTCCAGATGCAAATATCTATGGTGATTGACATTTGCACATCATGTGGTTCTAGCCAATTGGATGTGTGCTGGGTAGGACAGGCGTCATGATGGAAGGCTCTTTGTCACTGTCACTCTCTTCCACACATCTATGTATGTGTACTTTTGGCTTATTATAGTGTGTTGTCCTTGGATATATGTGTGTATTCCTATCCAATGTGTGTGCAAAGCATGACTGGTGCATACTGTGGAGTGCATTCACTAACATCTGCGACTGTCAGATATGTATGGTCCACTGTTGTTGCCAGACATGGGCTTCATTTCTTCAAGTGTGTGAGCATGCCCAGTATGACCTTTCAGTATTTTGTTGCCTGACATGGCCTTCATTTCTCTAAGTGTGGGAGCATGCCCAGTATGACCTTCTGTATTGAATGTGTGAATCCATTCCAGGTAGATTGTACTCCAGTGCAGACTTTTCTGTTCTACACCTACAGCTAGCAAACTGTTTCTGCAGGATATCTGTGAATCAGTTGACAATATGGGGTCAAAATGAGCAAAGGATAGTGGGTTACTGTAGGTAATTGTGTCTGTGCTGCTTCTGCTACATGGTCCTGGTGTTAGCAGAGATATTCAGACATATGTACTGTTATACACTGTGATGTTTTATGTCATCAAGTACTGTCAGGCAGACGTATTTGCTTGCAGTGATGTCCTGGGGAACACAAGGTGAATGCAGCTGTGTCCATTATTGTGGTCAGTAACCTACATATTCTTGCACACTCATGCCATTCTGGAGGGGAAGCTGCAGACACTTGCTGCTGGGTCTGTGTAAAAGGTTCAGCACCTTGGTACAGTGGTGGCAGAGGATCCCATGCTTGTACATCCATCGACATGACAGTATGGCCATATCCTGCTGTGGTCATACCTCACAGCTGTACAGATTCACACAGGTTACCCAGAGGCAGGGGTCATAATTCTGGACATTACAGCTACATATTGTAGCTTACGAGCAGGTTTGTAGCCACACATTCTTTTGTTTGCAGCTAGGGATAGTATGTGCACACGGCTGAGTTTCGGACTTCACACACTCCATGCTGCCCATGCCCCCCCCTCTTTTATTCTATCCTCTTCCATACATTGTGCGAACATTATCTGTTATGTTCCCTATAGTTATCACCTCATCACAGCAGTAATTTGGTGTTGGTCCACAGTTCATGCAGTAGGACATGGTGGACATGTTGCTGTGATTTTCCACATGGCCTTGCACCCGGGTTCTGTGGACTGTGTTATGTTGTTATTTGGGAGTTCATGACATAACATACATTGGCAGTATGGGTGAGACACAGGCCTTTGGCAGAGAACTGAAGGCCATTTGGTAGTGATGCAGGCCAGCTGTAGCAGGCCATTGCATTTTGTCACTCCTACAGTCCCAGACTGTGATACACTATATTCCCCTGGAGTGACAGGGTAGGTGTGCAAGGTGTTCATGCCAATACTTTCTGTCAGTATTGATCCAGTGGTGTGGATGCTGGCAGGGTGCTGCTTACAGCATGGGACACCTGCTTTGCATGCTGCATTCTTTTACTATTGCCATACACAGGTGGGGGTCATATTGTACTCATTCCAACAGCAGGGATAAGACTGGAGAGGTACCTGTGGGTGGTGGTGGAATGAGCTGGGTGCATGTGTGCTATGGGCACTACTTGCATCTGGCTCATAGATATGCATGGGGCATTCCACTTTTGCTGGCTTGTGCAGAGACATCAGCTGTTTCTCAATACATCATTCCTATGACCCTTATGGTCTGCCAGTGTCTGGCCAGATGACACTGGTATTCCCTACTACAAGCCGAGATAATGTGCCGCAAACCTGTATGTACAATTCCAAGGGTGTGTCTATTTGACAGATACATATTATACACTGTCTGTCTGGGGGTACTTCCCCCTGTGTACTGCTTGTATTTCTGGGACGACATTCATGCCATGTCCATCTTTCAGATGGTGACACATTACTTCCAAACATTTACTATGGCTTACTGCTGGAATGTGTTATACTGGGAAGCATTGTGTTTGGCACTGCAGTTGTGAGAACTTGCCCTGTCATCGGCAGTACTGGGCAATGGCTACCAGGACAAACCTCACCATGCATACATACTGACCACTCTCACACAATATACAACACACACCAACCTAACACATGCAGACCTGCATATTGTACACATGCTACAATCTATCCTGCTTACCTTGGTCAGCTCAGGTAATCTGTGCTCCACTGTTATTATACATACACATACATGTTACTACATTTCTACATAAGATTAGGAGGGGGGGCACACCTGACTATTACTACATTTCTACATAGGAGTGGGGGGGCATACGTGACTGTTACTACATTTCTACAACCTGACTGTTACTACATTTTTACATAGGATTGGGGGGCACACCTGACTGTTACAACATTTCTACATAGGATTGTTGGGGGGGCACACCTGACTGTTACTATGTGTCTACATAAGATTGGGGGGGGGGACAGCTGACTGTTACTACATTTCTACATAGGATTGGGGGCACACCTGACTGTTACTGCATTTCTACATAACATTGGGGGGGCACACCTGACTGTTACTACATTTCTACATAGCATTGGGGGGCACACCTGACTGTTACTACATATTTACATAGGATTGGGGGGGCACACCAGACTGTTACTACAGTTCTACATAGGATTGGGGGGGCACACCTGACACTTGTACACATTTGCTATGAATGTACTGGTATGTCAGATACTCCATTTCATTCTGTATTCTAACCTATCATGCTGACTAGAGGCATATCAGTGTACTACAGGTCTTAGGCTTGATTGACCTACATTTCAGCTTCTGACGTCTTACTCTTCAGAGCTAACATCCCACTGCCTGACCTGTTGTAGTCTGTCTGTGTAGGCCTGGGGGGGATGTTACCCATAGCCATCAAACAGAGACCTTAGCACAGCCTTTGTTTGTGTTTGTCTACACCTGTCCTGCTGGATGAGACTGTTGTTGGGTATGTGAGCCTCCATGACTGGCATGTGTGTGTCATATGGACACACGTGTGGCCCAGCAGAGTTCCTGCAGTGATTTTTGTCACCTTGTCTAGTACTGGCTACTGTGGTGACACCAGTATTTGTTACAGATCTCATGCTGCCACTATAGGTGTCTACTATCTGGTGGCATCCCATTCAGCCACCCGATTCCCTTGCATGATCACATCCATACCATAGATACAAGTAACAGCACATACTACTCCATTCGGCAATTGGTAGGAAGAATGACTTACCTTGTGGCTGTGCCAGTATTGAGGATGGTGCTGGAGGCCTGACTATGTCAGATGCACATACTACACTCTCTATACATGGTTAAGCACAGGTAGTGTCATGTTTGGCATCCCTTTTACTGTATGTGCGAGTCAGAGAGAGGTGTCATTCCCTGGGTCCCTACTGTGTCAGTGTATGTGCTATGAGTTGTCTCTTTGCCAAGGCCAGGGCATACTGGGCATACATTCTGCCTACTGAGGCAGGCTCGGGTTGTTCCTCCTCTGAGTCACTCTGTGCCTGTGCAGGCTTTGGCAATAGTGTGGGGCTGTGTGGCCCTGCCCCATGCTGTTCCTGCTGCAGCTGTTTCCACAGGATCATATTGTGTAGCATGTCACATACGATGACAATTTGAGTACATGTAGCTGGTGAGCACTGCAAGACTCCACTGGATGTGTCCAGGCACCGGAAACGTGACTTGAGCATCCCAAACACATGCTCTATTATGATTCTGGTCTGTGCGTGTGCCTCATTATGGAGTTCTTGTTCGGGTATGTGTGCATTTCTGATGGGTGCCATCGGCCACGGCTTCAGTGCATAACCAGGATCCCCCACTAGGTGACCTTAGGGGATGTCCCCATTGGCAAATCTCTGGTATAGCTGCATCAGATGCCAGATTTGGGTGTCATGATAGCTTCCAGGGGAACCAGCACACACATTCATTATAATGACCTGGGCATCACACACGACCTGGCAGTTGATGGAGGGGAAGTCCTTGCGGTTGATGTAGACCCTACCCTGCTCACCGGGTGGTGCTTTGATGTGTATGTGCGTTCAGTCTATAGCACCCACTACCTCAAGGTATTCTGCTATTTGGTGGAAGAGATGCATATTGCTGGCCAATGCCTCACGGGTGTTGTTGAAATATACGTGCTCACCGGCATGTGCTGACGTGGCATCCTGGAACTGGTGGAGTACCCTAGATGCTGATGCCTGTGAGATCCCCATGATATCACCAGTTGGCCTTTGGAAGGTACCTGTGGCTAGTATTCTTAGGCCTACACATACCTTGGTATCCACAGGGATGGGTTTCCCTGTGTTAGTTCTGTGTGTCAGGTGTGGCTGGCACAGCTCAACAATTTGCTGTAGGAGGTCTCTGTCCACCCTATAGCACTCCACTATCTCCAGCTCATGTAGCCCTTGGTAGATTATCCTATGTCTGTACACTCTTCTCCGTCTCCTCACTGTGGGTTGGTTGACAGCATTCTCATCTTCACCACCCTCAGCCTCTTCCACATCTTGATGTGTGATAGCTACTGCAGCCCCTATAATTTTGTTGCTTTCATTTGTTAAAATGTCCCCACTTGTGTACACCGGTGATGTAGAGTATGTGGGAAAAACAAGGGGGAAACATGTTTGCAAAGTTTATTGTAGTTTGCTGGGCTGGGCTGGGCTGGGCTTGGCTGCTGCCTGTGTAATTGGCTGATTCTGATACATTTCACCTGCTAGCTATGCTAGTTCTCCTTGATTACCTTCCTACTGCTGTTTTCTCTTCCCATTGCCTTCCTGTTTAAGCCTGGTGGCACGCCGTGCAAACACAGTACTCAAATGTGCAAAGAGCTGCTATTTCCTGGTTTACTTTTTTTTTCCTTTAAAACCTGGTGCGTGGCACACACACCCGCTTAGACAATGTAAAGAGTGCTTGGCAGCCGCAGACACACCCCTTGCTTAGCTCTGCTAAGCTAAGGGCAAACCCGAGTCACAGGGATCCAATAAGCTTTCAGTATGCCTGACACCCCCCCATGATGTCAGCTAAATCTTAGGCTTGCACCATGCTATTCCTGCACTTACATGGTTGGGTGCTGGCTAGCATTGAGGGGAAATCAGTGATTCAGTATCATTCCCCTCATTTGCATAGGATTGCCTGCTAATGCATAGTTACAGGTCCCACACTGAGCCTTCCCCCTTTGCAACCACTATTCACTGGTCATGTTGTCTTCTGCCTGCCATTGAGTATAATGGCAAAATAGTGATTTTGGTTAAAATGCTTATTTCAGGGGGGGGGGTTTCGGCCCGATCCCATTTGCACGCCACTGCCCTACGCTTAAACAGCCAAAATTAAAAGTTATATTTTTTATTTTGGCAACTGTTTTTTATGCCAATAGCCATATATTTGTCCACTGGCATGCTTTACACATACTATACACCCTTTCTTTGGAGCTGTCATGGCTCCGTTTTGTAGTTTGCAGAAATGTACTCAGTTACTAACCAAGTACATTTCTGCACACTACACTAGTCCTGCACGGCCGACTGACAGCTTCCTGGATTGCAAATTCACCTCATTTGCATAGTTTACACCTGCAAATGGGGTAATTTGCATACAGGGGCTGTGTCCGTGCAGGAATAGTGCAGGAGCGCTTGTGCGCGTCCCTGGAGATTATTCCTGGATCACAAGGTGGCCATATTGCCTCCAGTAGCTCCTGCACTATTCCTGCACGCCATGCACAGCTTGCTGAATACAGGTGTGTGTGTGTGTGTGTGTGTGTGTGTGTGTGTGTGTGTGTGTGTGTGTGTGTGTGTGTGTGCGTGTGCGTGTGTGCGTGTGTGTGCGTGTGTGTATGAGAGAGAGAATGGGCTCTATGTAAAATTGTTGTGTTTTACTTGGTTATAATTTTTTTATATATGTTTGATGTAAAATGCTTCCTCCCAACACCATTAACTTATACTACAGCAAGTTTGAAACATTAGGTAGCGGAACTATTTTACATTAAAATATATATATAAAAAAACAATATAGTACTTAAAAAATAAATAAGCAAGTAAAGCACAATTTTACGGAGAACCTATTCTCTAAGCACAATAATGCCCTCCAGGTTGTGTGTTAATGTGTACTTAATGCCCTTCCAGGGGTGTAGAGGCCTGACGCCACACCTGTCAGGCATTATTGCTTGAGTAAATGCTG
>NC_056728.1:1433147505-1433177505 GCF_019279795.1 Protopterus annectens | reverse complement strand
CCTAAAATTTTTACAACTCTTCCTGACGGACTTGCCTTAGGTATCTTTTTTTACCTTTGTCAACACTAAAACAGGAACATCAAGCTGCTGTGGAACATCTGCTTTTTTTAATGATATTACATGTAAATGCTTTAAAGACAGTGGTTAGGAATGATCCAATTCCCTAAAATTCTCACACTATTGGGAATAATTTGGGAATAGCTTTTTCCTACACCTACTATTAGTATCCCATTGGAACTCTGCATACTGCATTTTCATATATTGTTTATAGCTTATAATGTGTTATATTAACCTTTAGTTTACTCTCTAAACTGCTGACGATGCAAAGCTTTCTGGCTCATGTATATACCTTTATTACCAACTTTCATGAAGTAGCTTGTGTTGTTTTCAGGTTGCAATGAATGTTACTAATTGCATGAAAGCCACTCTCTAGACAGCTGTTAGTCACACTGGATATTACATTTGTATTGGCTTTTTCTTAAGAATTTTACCCTATGTCAAAACAGCTGTTCCACTGAAAATTATACATTGCATTTGTATATATTGTAGATAGCCTCTAAATGTTTATTAATCTTTATAGCTCACTCTCATGACTGTTAATTGACAAATCTACAATGGTCTCATGTATGCACCATTATTATTTACTTTGAGTTGCTTCTTGCTTTTAATTTTCAATGAATACTTCTTTTTGTCAGAAATGTTACTCTGTCTCAAGACATTTTTTTGTACTTTTGCCTTTATGCCTGGGTCATGGCTGAAAAGGCTCCTTGGACCAGACCACCCACCTAGTTATCAGATAGTAAAATAAAAATAATCCATAGCCTTGTAATGTGTTTTAAATAATGCAGCCCAGATCTTCCCAGTTTTTCAGACTTAAAAATCCAGCTATGAAATTTTACAGCTTGTATTTCAGGTTTTCCCAGCCCTAGCTAGCAATACTTTTTCAAGTTTTTAAGAGACAGTATAATCAGTCACCCCTGCAGCCATATATGTTTTCAAAACTTCCCCAGTTAGCTAGGGAGAAATAATTTTAGCCCATTCTGACTTGCCGCATTTTTCTTGCGCTGCATATATTTCAAGTTATCAGATAAGACTGAATGCCAGACTCTTCGCTTAAGTTTGTTAATGCAGACACAGCTCTGGGAATAGCTGTCACATTAGCCAGTCACGCTAGTTGTTTTTGCAGCTACAAAAGCATCTGATTAGTCTCTACTTTACATTTTGCTATGGTTTTCAATAACTCTTCCATGGTTGTAGGCATGGAAAGAATCAGAGCAGGAAGACAAGCATCTTTGAAAATATGTATATAAACACCAGGTAGCAGTAGTCATCCCCTGAGAAAAAACTCTCACTTACAAATTTCACAGGAAAACTTAAATAGTGCAGGCACTTGTCAGCAAAGAACAGTGAGAAACTATTTTTTGGCAATAATTGGCCAAACTGCCCATTAAATCACCATCTGTGACAGTCATTAAACTCAAATGAGGCAGGGATATGCAAAAAAAGAAAAACACTTGGTTTATTTAAAGGAGGAAATGAAAATAGCTTTCTTGACTTTGCAGTTTATTCCAAAAGTATTTAGTCTAATTACACATTACTTTTATGCAGGGTTATCCACCATTTTCAGTCCACTCAGGCTCAGACTGTCATAGCCCTTCAAGCAAAAAAAGCTGTGTCTTAATCCACACCAACAGGCCTCAGCTAAGTATTATTCTAGCACCACACAAAATCTTTCCTGATATTCCATCAGGCTGTATCCATCACAGACCCTGAAGGGAACATCTATCCCAATGAATTACATATCCTCAGGTGGAGCCCCTGTACCATACCAAGATAATATTCCCATTTAAGGAACATTCTTCCTGACCCCCTCCCATGGTGACCATATAAAAGACCTAACAATCATATTAGGCTGCATCGCCTTTAGACCAACATTGCACTTTCACTGACTGGCAATTTGAGTGTGTTTCAATGATGAATAATCAAAGGGACAGGTATCAGTGATAGATTGTTAAGTATTTACTTGTATTTTTTATTGTTTTAAAGCTATCTGTTTTGCCTGCTCTGGTTTTCCCACTAAGCAGTACTTAATTAACTGACCTGTTAACAGTTTAAATAATTCTTTAGAGCCTCCTGGCTGATTTTCTGCTGTTTTAAACATGCTTTCAATGTCTCACTTTTATTTTTCTGCTTTGTTAAACATTCTCTATTGTTTCCCACTGAAGCTAGGGTAGCTAGTAGCTGTAGCATAGTCCAGATCCAGGCCTGCTGCTTCTGGAACTGTTTGTAGTGGTTTGTTTGTTCTGAGTACATTTTCCAGGCCATCTTGGATTGGAAGGGGCGTATCTGCACGTTTGTGAGAGAACTGTGTTGATTGGGACCTGACTAGTAAAGGGAGGCAGGTCTAGGGCTTGGAATAAGCATCCTCATTGGTCCTTTTGAATTCTGTTAAGAGTATTTTTCATGCTTTAGCTTCTGGCATTTAGGCCCTGCATCTCAGCATGTTTCTGCTTAGTTGTGCATCACTCAGCACTGTGCACTGTTGGGCAATTGTGCACAAAGCCGGACAGTGAAATTCAACAAATTTTCCCTTAAAAGCCAGGCAGAAATATCCATTCACCGAGCTCCTCTGTAATCGTTTCTAAAAAGCTACCCCTAGTGACAAAAGTCTTCAACCTAGGATTATGAACAGATGGACTAGCCTTGTTTCTCCTGCCAATCTTGTTGACTTGGGTCTCTTGAGGCAGTGTAGCAATTGCCTCATGTACACAGACAACCCTCTACTAATGACAAAATCTAGTACAGAGTGCTAGAGATGTATTTACATCAAGAATCTAGAATCTATGCTCTCTCTCACGCAAAACAGTAACATGGAGAAGGTTGTCAACTCACCCACTACTACTGTACATATTCACATAGTACCACTACTCATACACATACCACGATTCAAACACATAGTATGCATCAAACACATAAATTCACGTGTGGCAGTTCTCTCATAAAACTTACTAAAACACCAGAGACCTCCAAAACACAAGTCTGTCACAGCTAACACAGTCTCAATAGCAACCATGACACATACCAACACCAGTGTCTCACCCACCAAGCCCATAAGGCTTAACACTCAAAAAACAAACTTTCTTGTCATTAGAGACTCAACAGACACATCAATGTCTCACTTACCAGGTTGGACAAGGAGAAAGTCACAGTCAGCTTTCTGCTGGTGCCAGGATTCACCAAATCATGCATGCACTCAGGTCTCTTAGCAACAAGAACCTTTATGACTCTGTCATAGTTTATGTTGGTGTGAATGACCTGAGACATACCTTATTGCACTATATAAAGAGAAACATAGTCGAGCTGTCTCAGTATGTGCCCCAGGCAGCTATGTCTCTAGACTTGAGCAGCATACTTCCCTCACCTAGAATGATGCCACAGTATAAACAAAAAATGATTGCATTCAATAATTGGCTTAGTTTTTGGTGTCATTCCAAGGGGATCAAGTTCCTGTCTGTTTGGGAAACCATGGTCAACAAACCTTGCTGCTTTGCCAGAGATGGTTTGCACCTGGCAGCCCTAGGCTTTTGGCTGATGGCAAAGGCTCTTGCCTCCCCCATAGTGTCTTTTTAGGCAAGGTCAGGAAAACAACATTACTGGTGTGAAATTAATCAATCAGAATAAAATAAGGGTCATGCTGCTAAATGCTAGGAGCTTAAACACCCTGGAAGCACTTATATCACTAGAAAATCTAGATGTCTGTGCAGTCACAGAAACCTAGTTTAAGGCCTCAGAGAGTACCCCAGCCCTGCAAGGCCACCATGTTTCCACACCTTTAGACCACAAAATGAACGTGTGAAAACCAAAGGAGGTGGCGTCTCAATCTATATTACAGATAAATTCATCTCCCATCTAGTCAGACTGTACAACTCCATGGAGTTACCCCAGGTCCAGGTTATGGTGGGTAATGCCCCTATTCAAGTCCTAGCCAGTTATAGATCCTCCTCCATAAGTCACAACACCCATGATGCCTACTTAACCAAACTGAAGACAATCCAGATTTTACCGAACACACTGGTTATGGGGGATTTCAATTATCCCACCATCAACCAGAAAACCTACTCTAGCCCAAACTCGCTAGCACAAAAGTTCCTTGACTTTGTGAATTCAAATGCCTTGGAACAAATTGTCCATACCCCAACTAGAGGAGCAAGCATTCTAAATCTGGTCCTCACCAACATGTCAAAAAGGTGCACTGCTGCAAATGTTGGAACCTCATTAGTTAAAAATGACCACAAATCGGTCACCTTCAAACTGACACTAACACCAGAATTCACAAAGGATGAAATCAGACTAAAAAAACTTCACCAAGACAAACTATTCCCTCATAGGTGAAGATATAAATGCATTCCAAGCCCCACCCAAGCTGAAGCTTACACTAATGCCCTATACAGTCACTTGCATAAGTGTATAAACTCGGCTGTACCAGATAGAAACAAAGCCAGAGCCCCAAGTAAAATCAAGCTGCCATGGTGAACTTCCAGCATCACAAACTCTACAATGAATGCAAAATATTGCTGTCCAAGAAAACAAAGACAGCCTTAACAGGCAAATAAGGCAACTTGTCAAATCCTTCAAGAGCTCCTTTGAGATAAATCTAACAAGTACTGCCAAGGATAACCATAAGGCCTTTTACAGCTATGTACGTAACTTAAAGGGTAGGACCCAAGCATGTGCAGAACTGGTGGCCAACGGCATCACACACACTGATCCCACAGAGTTAGCGAACCTGCTAGCAGATAGGTTTGGTGAAAATTTCACTCCTTCATCTCCTCCTAACCTACAACAAACCCTCCCCCAAACTACCCCCACTTTATATATCTGAATAACAGGTCCTCAAAGCCCTGTCCAAGGCAAAGATCATAGCCTCTATGGGACAAGATGACATCCCAAGCTGTCTTCTAAACAGGCTAAAACATGAACGAGCATCACCACTAAGTACCCTTTCCAATCATAGCCTATCCACAGGCTTTGTTCCTGTGGAATGGAGAACAGCTACAGTTATTCCCCTCCACAAAGATGGCATAACAACAGACCCAGGGAATTACAGACCCATAAGCCTGACCAACCACATCTGGAAGGCCATGGAATGTATTATTATGGACCTCATAAATAAAGACATAGGTGACCTCCAAACCCTGGATCCTATCCAATCTGACTTTGTGAAGGGCTTGTTAAATCTGGTGTATTTCTTTGAAAGTGTGACCAGGGCCATTGATGAGGGCAAATTTGTGCACACAACATACCTCAACTTGGCAAAGGCTTTCAACACAATCCCACATTCAGACATTACCGATAAACTTAGCAAACTGAATGTAAACCCCTTCATTGTAAGATGAGTTGCCAACTGGGTCACAACCCAGACGCACACTATCAAAGTGGGTGACTCCACATCAACCAGCAGACCTGTTACCAGCAGGGTGTCACAGAGGTCAGTGCTGGGCCCCCTACCATTTGATATATAATTCTCAGAAGTTCATGTCAAAACTAAAGGGTTGTGGCTGACCAAGTTCGCAGACGACTAGGTGCAATCATTGAATCCCCAAATTATGTCAGTATACTTCAGGAAGATCTCACACAGACCAATGACTTTTGTGTTAGTAATGGTTTCAAAATGAATGAAAAGAAATGCATCATCATTCTCTTCAGCACGAACAGTGTCCCTTCACACTATCAAATCAACAACAATACCCTAAATACCTATGAAGTGGTAAGGGACCTGGGATCACAGGTTGACCGTGACCTTAATTTCAACCACATGTCTACCATTGTAAGGAAGGCTTTCCACATAGCTCACCTGATTAGTAAAGGTATCGTCTCGAGAGCAAGTTATAACCCCCCTATACTTGTCACTTGTCTGGCCCATAATTGAGTATAACGCCCCATTCAGTATGTACTGTACTAAGCCCCTGCAACAATTAGAGAGTTCACAGAGGTTTCTAAAAAAGAAGATCAAGGGCCTCCAGCATGTGTCTTTCATGGACCGACTAATGTCACTGTCACTATACTCTGTATTGAATTGACTTCTTAGGGGAGACTTAGGTCTGGCTTACAGAGCAACCCAGAACCCAAACCTAATGAACTTACTGCATATTCGTAAATCAAATAGATCTAGGACTACCCATTCCAAGGACTTAAATATGGCCTGCGACTTAAATAGGACATGCTGGAGGGACAGATTCATCTCCCAGTGACTACCACATCTTTGGAACAGGCTACCAATTCATGTGAAACAGAGTACCTCTAAGACACTGTTTAAGTGGAACCTGGATGTGTGGATGGAGCACTATAAATTCTTACCAAGAATAGTGCTCATAACCAACCTGGACACGGGCAGTCATCACTAAATGCAATCTTGAGTATTGACTACTACTTCTATGGTATTACATTGGGTTGAAACGGTTAGGCTTAAAACGACCTCTGGGTCGATAGCCTAGTAATCTCCTATGATCCTATGATTACTTGGTTTGAAATTGCATATGTATAAACACACACACACACACAAACACACACACACACACACACACACACACACACACACACACACACACACACACACACACACACACACACTGTACACAATACAGTTCCTATCCCAAAAATGAAGCTGCACTTCCAGAACTGTAATGATAGGGCAGTACAAGCCCCAATGCTCTAAGCCTTCTGTGGCTTACAACGTAGACAAAAAATATAAGTTGCGATATCCCCTCTCTGGGCCAGTAATCAAGGAACCTGAATTCTCACCACTGATACTGATACTGATACTGGAGAGGGATGTTCACTTGGAACAAAAATAGATACATACATTATTTCCAGATGCAGCTCTCTGCACCAAGCACAATTTCCCTGAGGAGCACACAGGGAACACACTCAGTCCGGGGTCTGGATTTCTATGTCTGTCTCCCTCCAGCTCTCCAGTAAGACTCCCCACTTGCACAGCTATAGAGATGAGTCTTCAGCTAAGTTTCCAAGTCAAGTCCTCCAGCACCCTCTTTGTGAAACCAGTGCTTCATGTTGCTCCTCCAAATAGCTGACGTGCACTCTCTTTGAGATTTGATTTACACACACACACACACACACACACACACACACACACACACACACACACACACACACACCTGGGAAAGGCTGTCACAGAGTTACTGGCTATGCCCCATTCTGTCCAGACTATAAGGTACCCAGCTAACCTAAGCCTCTTGCAAGGGTACCCAATTATACTGAGTGAAATTAATATTAATATAAATGGTAGTTTGACCAACAGCAAGGCTTTCAGGAGTGGCCATAGTTGTCACAAAATATATATAAATACTCTCAGAGATTAAAATATTCTCTAAAAAGAGCAGCCACGGTGAAAATTTTAAATATATTGAATAATAAATAATAAAAGATCATGAAATTGTGGAATATCTATTTACAATAAACACCAGAGTTTCAATCACAGCAAATATTAAAATAGCACAGATGATAGATTCACACAGATATGGAAAAACAGTACTTAACTACTCCCACTATATTTTCCTAACTGATCTAAAGAATTACTATTCCCTGGTTCACTTACTAGAGCAAGGCAAGATGAAGTAGGTGAGGGGTCAGGTTAAAAAAACAGAGTGCTCTGATAATTCAGTCGCCTAGTATTAAAATATAATTTTAGTGATGGATTACAGAATGACATCGCATACATCTGGTCATCTGATTTCTGGATCCCATGCTACCTGCTTTGTTAGAAGCTGCCAGGATTTAGCACATATGTGTTACAATATGTATCTTGAGCTTTGCTAAAGTTTATTGCAGAATCTTGAAGTTGTAAAACAATTTTAACAATTCTTCTCTTCCTACAGAGAATAACAAAACATGCTTCTTACAGACATTGTATCTCTGGCTTCATTAAAAACTGTGAGGTAACATATTTATGGCCTAGGCCCAGTAATTTAATTTCAGAATATTTTTCAAAGTCAGGTGGATTGAGATTAATCTCTTCTTTTCCAGTATCCTCTATTAAAACATATACATTTAATCAGTTACAATACAGTCAGGACCCACTGTTGGTACATTTTTTTAACACAACCAACTTTACAGATACATTTTCAACACAGCACCTGTACAAATCAGTTTGATAAACAAATGACATATAATTATTTATAAAATTCCAGCTAGCTGTGCTGGCATATATTTATTTATTTTATTTATTTATTTGACATTTGTTAACTGGGTTGGTCTGACTAGGTGAGAAGCCCTTTTTCAGCAAAGAACCAAGGAGAAAAACTCTAAACATATAAGGTATATAAAACTTATACAAGTACAAATACAGATACAGAGCTTAATACATAATGGAGATACAATAGCAAATCAATACTTATTAACAAAACATTTAAACAGTTGCATTTGCACAGAGAGTAAGACTACAGTTACCACATTGGCAAATAATCAACTAGTTAAGTAGCGGTGTCAACTCACTACATACATTTGACTGAGAGAAAACAGGTTATTTATAGCCTTAGGCAGTTGGGATAGTTAATATAACCTTGTACTAACAGAGATAAAGGAGAAAGGAAGATGAAGAGGAATAAGTCAGGTCCTACTTCTGCTGGCATAGCCGGCAATATCTCATATTGTAACATAAGTTATTATAGCTATCATATGTACCTTAACAATACCCTATAGCCACTTTTGATTTCTAAGCCCTTTTCTGTATCCTTACTTAGAAAACGCTCTCACAAATATAGTCTGCATATGACTCTGACCAGCCAGTTTTAAATGTAACAGACATGAGAAAACAATAAGAATAATGTACATATGTGTCAAAATCAAGATGACACTCAGCACCACATTTTTTCATGATTCTCCACACTTTGTTTTCCATGTACCTCTGCCTTGGGAAATGTGATGTAAGAACTGAAGACATGATATCTTGTGTATAGATTCATAAACAGTTACTAGGCATGTGCTCCAAGAGACCACTGAGGAGCCTAACCCTATTTCCCAGTTGTCCCAGAGTGCTGTCTGACAGCTAACCCCCTTAATCTTCTGCACCATCTGCCACACTAATGGTTCCGTATACAACTACTATATATCCATCTCTGTTTGGGATGCATTAACTGATTGCTGGTAGAAGTAAGGTAGATGAGGTATTAGACATTTAAACTCTAACATTTAATTTGATTTCTTTTTTATGGTAATCTGCATGACAGCACAAGAGCTACAAACAATTCCATACTGACAAGCAGAAACAGTCTGTTACATTCCACTAGCAATGTCAAACTTCTGCCAAGTGCCCTGACAGAGCAGTAAGTTCTAGCAGGTGCTGCTACAGTACCATGGCAAGTGCTAGCAGTCTAAGCAGAGTGTGTCACTGCAACTGAAGGCAACAGCTGGCAGGCTAACACTGAAACAGTCAACAAATTACTGTTGTTACGCTATACA
Organism: Protopterus annectens; assembly: GCF_019279795.1. Classification (NCBI taxonomy): domain Eukaryota; kingdom Metazoa; phylum Chordata; order Ceratodontiformes; family Protopteridae; genus Protopterus; species Protopterus annectens. Next base: position 1,433,168,028 of record NC_056728.1, on the reverse strand, counting down.
GACTCAAACTACAGATAATAGTTATGGGAATTATTTGTTCTTCCTAGTGTGTGTGTGTGTGTGTGTGTGTGTGTCTGTGTGTCTTTGTGTGTGTTTGTGTGCAGTGATTTAAAAAGAAACATTCTCAAATCTAAACTATATAAAGAAACACATTTTTCTTACCTCAGCTGCAATTCGCCTGAGGTATGTGAGTCTGTAAAAACACCCAAAATAAAACAGGAAGTCATTTCACTCAAAGAGCAATCTTCTGTCACTTGACTGAAGACATTTTATGACTATTGTACATTATGGGGAAAACACCAAGGTATGTTCCTCTGAGTTCTCTGAAACATTATTTAATAACACTGTTGTTGCTTTCACTCTCTCTCCCGCTCTCTCTCTCTCTCTCTCTCTCTCTCTCTCTCTCTCTCTCTCTCTCTCTCTCTCTCTCTCTCTCTCACTCTCTGTGTCTCTGTCACCCTCTGTCTCCATGTCTGGCTCTTTCTCTCAGCAGTTAAATAATTAAGCAGTGACCATCACCTCCAGCACACAGTTTCCATCTTGGAAGGACAGCTGGATTACTGGTTATACTTATCCACAAACACATTTCTTCGACCATCAACACAGCTGAAAAGAGCTGATGCACCAAGCAATTACATGGAATGATATGCAGATGGAGAGGACAGGAAGAAATGGAAACAGATGATCCGCTGTGGTGACCCCTAATGAGAACAGCCGAAAGAGAAGAGAGAAGAGAGATGCTAAGCTGGCCAGCATACATCAAATCAGTTACTAAGTTATAGACATGCCAGTATATTTCTCGGAAGCCATGCAGAAAAAAAATCTAGAAGTTATTCTTAGTGAGTTAATATGAAATATGCATTATAATTAAATTTACAAGGGTTTCATTAATATTTTATAGTATGCTGATAGAAGAACAATTTGCTGATAGGGTTTTGTAAACTCCACATTTCCAATGGGACAGGCAAAAATGATGTTTGAAAATGTCATGTCATAAAGTGGAGCTGCCCTCTTGTCTCTATCTCTCTCTCTCTCTCCCTCTCTCTCTCTCCCTCTCTCTCTCTCTCTCTCTCTCTCTCTCTCTCTCTCTCTCTCTCTCTCTCTCTCTCTCTCTCTCCCTCTCCCTCTCCCTCTCTCTCTCTGTCCCCCTCTTCCTTAAAGAGTATGGAGCAGTGAATCACAAAGGAGAAGCTTGAGGTCAGAAAGCAGACCAACTGTGACTTTCTCCCCCTTAGGGGCCTTCCCAAAGGCTGACCTAGTATAGATGAACTATTGCTATGGCAACAATACGCCCTTATTCTGAGTGCACCAAACTACTATTAACAGAATATACATTATAATTCATTTACTAAATGAACTCAGAATGAAGAGAACTTGAGAAAAAAAGTATATCTTTACTGTTTCTTGTCTTCTGTTCATTAATTTCCAGGTTCCAGCTACTACTCTAATCCCAAGTTTATTTTTATTTTAATTAAGACACTCGTTTAAACTTCTAAATCTTCTACAGTTTTAGCAGAGAAAAATTCTTCTGGAGTCTCAATCTGTCTTAAATTATATTTTCATTTATTTCCTGACCATATCCTGCATTTCCTCATTTCAGCTTTCACAGACAGCTCCTTGGAAAACATGTATACTGTATGTTAAACAAACATACCAGCAAAGAATTTCCTTCTAATAGTACACCGTGTATCCTTCTGCTAGAATACATGTTTATGCATCAGCCATTCTTTGCTGCCCTTGCTGTGGGGTTGGTTATTGATGTGCTCTGTGAAATGGAATGCATTTTTTAGCCTTGTGCACACATCTGTGTACTATGTGTACTGTACCAGCTTTGCTGAGGTTCTGTGGTTTAGATATGGTACAGCTAGTACTGGGTGCTTCCTTGCATGCTCTTCACGTTTTTTTTTTCTTTTCTTCTTTTTTTCACGTGTATGTCTCTATGTGAACTGTTTTCTTTTAATTATGATTTTCCAAGCCAGTGTACTGCAATTTTGACCCCTCTGATTGCTATGCTGCACACATTAGTTATAAATCTGAGTGACTAAGTCAGAGTCAGCATTAGTTTAAACCTGTACTATATATATTAAATGTATATGGTAAGGAAATAAAAATATATACTTTATAATCTGATTACATGGCTAAAAACTCTTTATAATTAAGAACTGTATGTACAGGTTAAATCCTGCTGGGAATGTAATTATTACAACTTACCTTTTAAAAGGTATTTACGTATTAACTTGCTCTTCAGCATGAACAACATTATTTATTTGTTTATTTATTGACATTTGTTGATCAGGAAAGTCCATTGGGTCAGAAACCCATTTTCAGTGGAGACCCGGGGAGAAAAGCTCCACAAACATTTTTATTACAGTGTACTTAAAATAGACAATGAGCAGTGGTCAGAGTAGACATTTTACACTGGATATTGGTAAATAAAATAGAGTAACGTAATGGATAAAAAACATTAAAAAATACATTTGTAGATTGGTTCAAGGTATACAGCTGATTAAAATACTTAAGACAAGAAGACACTGACATTAAATAATTTTGGCAATGTGCAAACCATCATCCATTTGCTCTGCTTATTTCATTTAATGTAGTATAATTTCTCTAGAACTACTCTGCTTCAAACTGTGTTTAGCCTAATTGTGATACACCTCACCACTTTCTGACTCCACTGTAATGACTGATACCCTACCCCCAAGTCCTCACTCATCTCTAAAATGTTCATCACTAAAATGTTCTGTCTTCTTGTACAGTAATGAGTCTGTCATCCAAACTAGACTATACTGAAGTACCACTCTTCATCTGCCTCTTCTCCTTTCCACCACCAGTTTTCTTCTTTCTTCAGTATTTATCTCTGCAGCATCGTTTTCTGCGTCTTCATGTCTAACTTCTATCTCATAGTCTGTTAAGACATTACAGACAAAACTGTGCTTTGTTCAAACATTTGATACACCTCAGCCTTTACTCATAGGAAAAGTCCTTCATATCTCCATATAAATACATTAGTTTTTTCACATTTGTTGCTTAATGTCAGTGTTGCAAGAGGTAATACACTCACTTTTGGACCAGAAGGCTGTGGGTTCTGTTCCCACACCAGGTAGTTGGACTGCTAACACTGCACTCCTGAGTATGTCATCCTTCAGATGAGATCTTAAATGAATTAGTGGTAGCTCAGCTGGATGTTAAAGATTCCATGGCACTTATCAAAAAAATGAGGGGTCTTTTATTCATAGGACATATGATCATAGGAAGTTACTAGGCTAATGGTCTTGTATCCTTGTTTCCATGATCAGCACCTATTGCCCCTGTCCAAGAGAGACAGAGCTGGAACCCCAGGGTGAATTTATGGTTACATATCCAATTGTCCAGATTGCATGTGAAGAGGGCCAATGAGATGCTTTGTTTGATATAAAGTGGGAGTCTGTTTCAAAGGTGTAGTAACCTCTGGGAGACAAACGTGTCCCTCCAACAGGTTTTATTAATGTCACATACCAGGTTAAGGTCTAGAGCAAGCAACCTGTGTGCCATTTGACTTGCAGATATGCAGCATTTCCAATAAATCAGTGTCAGAGATTGCCTATAGACAAGGCAGGGATCACCTGTGAGTAGTATGTATGAAACAGAATAAAGTGACAGTGACTTCAGCTGATCTACATAGGAGAGATGCTGAAGTCCTTGAATTTTCCTTGTGGGGAACTTTTGTGTTCTCTCCAATGGCTGCAGGTGCTTGGAAAGATACATACCAAAAGGAGTGGAGTACTCAATTATTGGTGTGATGAGGGAAGAGTACAGGAAGGTTATAACTTCTTTTTTTTCCTGGAGGCAATGCTCTTACTTATGAGATGAGCAATACAGAATGCCCGTCTTACCACTGTGGAGACATGGTGATCAAATGTAAGGTTGCTGTCAGCTTGTGTGACCAGGTCTCTCATGACTGAGTGCATACTTATCATGTTGCTATTGATGTGATAGTTAGCAGGAACATCGCCGTTCCCGAAAGAGATAATAATAATTTTTTTTGCTGAAGACCGACACAAACCTGAGTAAAAAACTAACAACTATTTATTGAAGGAAATAAAATTTGTTTTATTTGCTTCAATAAATAATTATTAGTTTTTTACTCGGGTTTGTGTCATCTTCAGCATTTCTGGTGCTTTTTGGTCATTTTGTGGTGCTTTTTTTTAGGTTACAATACATTTTTTGCATTGAGTTTAAGGCTGTGACTATGGCGCCATTCATTTGACCCTCTTGTAGGATGTTGACATCATTTGGAGATTCTATGACTTCTCCCAGTTTGCAGTCGTCAGCAAACTTTATCAGCCACAGACCTTTAGTTTTTGCTTGCACTTCGGAGAAATAGATTCTGAACAGTAGCAGTCCCAGAACTGATCTCTGAGGAACAACACCAGTTATGAGTCTGCTGTTGGATGTGGATTCCCCTATTTTGACTGTATGGGTTATATCAGTGAGCTAGTCGGCGACCCACCTAATGATATAAGGGTTCATACCTAGCTGGGTGAGTTTGTCAATGATGCCTGAGTGGGGTATAGTACCAAAAAGCCTTGGCTAAGTCTAGGTAGGCTGTATGTACAGATTTTTCCTCATCCAGGGCCTTGGTGACTGTCTCACAGAAGTCCACCAGGTTTAACAGGCATGATCTTCCTTTGACAATCCAAACTGAGTAGCGTCAAATGTTTGGAGATCACCTATATCTTTGTTGACAAGTTCCATGATGATTCTCTCCATGGCTTTGCAGATAAGGCTAGTCAGGCTAATAGGTCTATAGTTCCTGGGATTAGTGGAATCGCCACCTTTGTGCAAAGTGGTAACAGTGGCCATTTTCCATTCAGCTGGGATGAAGCCAGTGATTAGACTATGATTGAAAAGAATACCCAATGGTATTGCTAATTCTTGTTGGAACCCATGTAGGACACAGCCAGGGATGTTCTCAGGTCCCATAGATGCTGTGTTTTTCACCTTGAAGAGGGTATTGACAACCTGCTCTTTAGAGATAAAAGGTAGTGGACAGGTGGTAGGGATGTCATGGAGTACATGTGGCAGGGATAGGGGAGTGAAGTTTTCACATAACCTGTCAGCTAACGGGATAGCTATATCTACAGGCTCAGTATATGTGGTATCATTAACTACCAGTTCAGCGCAAATCTGAGCCTTTCCTTTTAGGTTACGGATGTAACTAAAGAATGCCTTATGATTGTCCTTAGTTGAGGAAGCTAATTTGGATTCATAATATGCTTTGGAGGACTTCACAAAAAGCTGAGTTTAAGCTGAGGATGGTGGGTTTCCAGCTTAGGGCCTGCTCCCCCCTTACTCTTAGACAGCAATTTCTTCATCTTATTGTAAATCCTGTTAATGGCAGTTGTCCACCAGGCAGGTTTGCTCTTCCTTGAAGAGCTTGTTTTGGTCCTATCAGGTATGGCCGAGTCAATGCAGTTATACAGGTGTTTGTATAAAGCACTGGTGTAGAACTTGGCATAGCTGCCAGTTCCATCTGAAGGGGGAGGTGCAGTGAAGCAATTTATACCATCCCATAACAGAGTATAATCTTCTCTGGAGAAGTTTTTTAGTCTAGTTGTTGCTGGGGGGGGGGGGCAGGTGTGATTGTTACTTCAAATGAGACTGATTTGTGGTCAGATCTCACCAGAGAAGAATTTACAGTTGTCATCCCCCATATTGGTAAGCATCAGATCCAGGATGTTGGTGCCCCTTGTGGGAGTGTCAACCAGCTGGAGCAGAGCATTGGAGTTAACGAAGTTGAGGAAGCTTTGGGCAAGTGAGTTTGAACAAGAGTAATTTACCCAATCAATGGATGGGTAGTTAAAGTTGCCCAAAACTAAGGTGTGTGAATGTATCTTGATAGACCCAAGTAGATCCAAATAGGCAGATTGGGTGTCCTGATTCATGGAGGGGGTACTGTAGCCGGCAATGACTTGAATAGGTGTCCTACCAACAGTTAATTGCACCTGAAATATCTCCAGGGAATCATACTGTTTAAACAATCTGGAGGTGTAATTATATTTAATGGATATTGATACACTGCCTCCTTTAGTTTTCACACCTACAGTTTGTGGTCTGAATGTGTGGAAGGAGGTGTACCCCAGTATGGCTGGGGTGCTCTCGACAGCCTTGAACCAGGTCTCTGTGACTGCACAAATGTCTGCATCTTCTAAGGTGAGGGCTGCTTCCAGTGAGTGCAGTTTCATGCTAAGACTCCTAGCATGTAGCAGCATAACCTTGAGGTTGTTTTTTCATTAAATTTTTACATTGGGAGTTTTGTCCTTGTGACTTTCCATAAACAAAAGGTACTATGGGGTGGCAAGAGCCTTTGCTAATAGCTGAAATCCCAGGAGTGACAGATGAAGACCATCACTGGCAAAGCATTGAGGTCTATCTATCATGTCATCCCAGGTTAACAGAAACTGGATCCACTTTGAATAACACCAGAAACTAAGCTAATTATCGAAGTCAATGATTTTCTGTTTATATTGTGGTATCATCCTAGGCAAGGGTAATATGCTACTCAAGCCTAGGGACATACCTGCCTGTGACACGTGATCAGAGAGCTCAATCATGTCTCTTTTCATGTAAGTCCAGGGAGGTATGTCTCAAGTCTTTCACGCCAACATGTACTGTGACCGAATCATAATGGTACTTGTTGTTGAGAGACTTGAGTGCTTGCATTATCTGGCAAATCCTGGCACCAGAAAGACAGATGACTGCGACTTTCTCCTTGTTCAGCCTGGTGAGGGGAATGTCTGTGTGTCTCACTATAGAGTCTCCTATGACTAAGAAATTTGAAGTGGATGTGCATTGCCTTATGGGTTTTGATGGTGAGATACTTGCGGTTGTGTCATTATGTAACTTCTGTGTTTTGGGTGTTATGATTGGTTTAGTATGTATGTATTTTGGAGGTCTCTTGTGTTTAGGTAGATTTTTTTGTGAGCATATGTTGGTCGATGTGTATGCTGTGTATTATTTACAATATTTACATATTTTCATATTCCAGACTATTTATAATGATTTACAAAACATTTGCAATATCTTATCATCTTCTCATTTTTCACTAACATTACTCTACATTTATCTATCTGTTATCATCTTGGGACTCCCACACATTTACCCACAACCAAAATCTTATTTTTTAAAATTGTTTAGCAATATTCATTTTCCATTTAACTTTATCTCCTTCAATCTTTCATTCCATGCTGTCTGTTTGATATAAAACATCTTCCTGTCTATTTTACTTTTATAATAACAATACTCAAGAATGTCCATATTTACATTGTCCACTTTTCTTTATCCCTTCCAAATAATTTTTTCACTGAACTTCTCCTGTCCTTCTTTACTCTGATTTTTCAAGAAAACATGTTCTCCTGTTTTGACTTCTTTACAACAGTTACATAATCTTTCTTCTACGATTTTATAAGGCATATTCCCTTTAACTGGTAATTTTTTATACACAGTCTGCAACTGAAATCTTTACATTCTACATATTTTTACACTCTTCACTTCTTGCATTTAATGCTTTAATTTTCTCTTCATCCAATTTTTCAAATGGGTAAATACAATACTATTTGTTCATAACATTCTTTTACAATATTTTCCTGTCTTCTTCTACCTCTTCTATCTTAATTTTCCACAACAATATTTTTCTTGGTATTCTCTCATTTCTCCATTCATGTATTTTTTTCCTCTTTTAAATTTACTCATCACATGCCATATCTTTCATACTTGTTTTTTTTAATAATTTACTTATAAGAAACCTGCGGTAGTGGTGCTGCGGTAGCGTTGTCGCCTCACAGCAAGACGCTGTCCCGTTCGATTCTCAGCTAGAGCATCTTCTGTGTGGAGGCATGCATGAATGGGTGTGCCTTCATTGAAGGTTGTGCGTCAGGGCTGGTAACTCGGCACATAAAAATCCACTACCAAACATTAGCGGACCGGAGTTTCGCTGTGGCGACCCCTAACTGGGATAAGCCGAAAGACACAACAACATCAAATAATTCATTATCTTGTTTTATCCACTTCACTACCTTATATAAGTTTAGTGATCCAACATATACCAGTGGATTGATTAGCTCCAACCCTCCATCTTCTTCCTTAACATATAATTTTCCTCTTTTACCTGGGTTCATTCTTGATCCCCATATGAAATCTCAGCAAATCTGAAGGAATGACAGGAAGCCTATATTGTCCAAACCAGCAAGTTGAAAGAGGTACCAAGCAGCTATTAAGCAAAGAAAAAAAAATCATTAGTTAGTATCCCAGTCCTGGTAAGATTCTTCCTCATTCTTAAGTGCTTCTACAGTGAAAGAAATATGAGAGCCATCATTCTGTGTTAAAATCTTTCTCTTTATTAATTCAGGTAGATCCCCATATGAATTGTCATCACTTCTTTATATTTTGCAGGGATCACAAATATATTTGCCAACTATGCAATTTTACCTGATAAAAGATTTACTAAATACACATTTTTTTGTAAGACAACTTATATGTTTTCCCAAATAAACACACATTCTTTCCTTTTGTATTATTTTTTCCATTGTCGATCTTTTATTTCATTTCCAAATCTTATTCCTAGTATCGTTATCTCTTTCATATTAAATTCAGTAGTCCCTATTTTTACACTCATCTCCTAAACCTTTTCTCTTTTTCTGTATTTATATTCCAACCAATTACCTCTAAATATCCATTTAACTGACTAATAGCTTCTTTCATCCACATAACATAACATAATTGGTATTTTAATTCCTTCTATTGTCCTATATTCTGCCACTTCCAATCCTGCATTCATCTTATTAACCACTTCATTCATTACTAACATAAATAATATACTAATTACTGGACATCCCTGTCTTATCCAACTTTTAATATGGATTTCTTGACTTAGCCAGCCGTTTACTAACACCTTTACTTTATTGTTTGTATGCTGAGATAACATATCTTTCTTATTCTCTCATTTATAAGCTTTCATTATACAAAATAATATTTCATGATGTACTACATCAAATGCCTTATTTAAATCACCTGCTAATATTTTACTTTTGTCTTCCTATTCATTTTTTCATTCACTATTTCTTTTACTGTCAGTGATAACTATTGGGTTCTTTTCCCCTTTTATACTATATATTCTGTCTTCTATTGGGCGGCCATGGTGGTGCAGTGGTTAGCGTTGCCACCTCAGAGCAAGAGGCTACCCACTTCAATTCTCTAAAGGGGTGCCTTCTGTGCGGAGTCTGCATGTCCTCCCTGTGGTCGCATGCATTTCCTCTGGGTGCTCCAGTTTCCTCCCACATCTCAAAGACATGCTGTAGGTGGGTTGGACACTCTAAATTGGCCCTAGGTGTGACTGTGTGCATGTGTGTGTGTGCCTTCTGTGGAAGGTTGGGCGCCGGGCTGGCAACTCGACACTGTAAAAACTCCACTGCTAATCATGAGCGGACAAGTGATCTGCTGTGGTGACCCCTAACCGGGAAAAAGCCAAAAGAAGAAGAAGATTGTGTCTTCTATTATTTTTCCTGTCTTATTTTCCATTTTTTTTTGTATTATTTTTATAATTCATATTATTAAGTACTACTGGTCTCCAATTTATTATGTCATTATTTTCTAATTTTTTCCATAAAAAACTTAATTACTCCAACACATACCTCTTTTTGCCTAAAACTTTCTTCTCACCATTCATTTAATACTTTCACAAAATACTTCTTCTGCCATATTATCATATTGCTATACATCTGTTATTCTATCCCATATTTGTTCTAATTGCTGATTCTAAATTAAATAATTTTAATATATTATTTAACTCTTCTATTGTTATTTCTTTTTCAAATTTTTTGTTATCCTATTCGGTCAAATTTTCACCATTCATATTTGTTTTCATTTTATCTTTCTCTCTTAAAACATATTTTTACATGTTCTGTAATTATCTGCATTATTTCCTGTTGACTGTTAATTTTTCATTTTTCATTTTTTATTTCACTTATTACAGTTTTATTCTCTTTCACCATCCTACTAAACTATAGAACTAATTCTTCCCTCTTTCCTTGAAAAAAATATATTTGTTTAAACATTAGATTTTTCTTTTTTCTTGATTCATTTCCTATATCTTTTTTCTTTCCTAAAATATTTTTTTTTGCCCCTTACAAAATTCAAAAATGCTTCATTGCTTATTTCTTTATATTTCTTTTTTACTCCTTTTATTTTCTGTTTGTGACTTTCCACTAAAAATAACATTGCTTATACTTTTTTTAAAACTTAACCACCATTGTGTCCAGTTATTATGCTATGCCCACATGCTCTTCCCATAATTGTACAATAATTTCTTTCTCTTCTTTATCCCATACTTTTTCATTCAATCTTTTAATTCCTTTTCCTACTCTTATATACTCACATCTTTCCTGTATCTCTAGCCAAATAGCCAAATAGTCTGAAAAGCCTGTATTTAAAGTTCCTTTTTGTATTCATTTTAGCCTTTCTGAAATAATAAAGCAATCTGTCTCTATTCTTAACTGCCCTCTACTATACATCCATTGATTATTATCCCAAATATATAGTTTTCCACATACATTATTACTTCTAGCCTTATATTCACATCACTACTCCCTTTTCCTTCTTATTAAATCACAATTACAATCACCAACTGATATTATATTTACACTTATGTAATCTAGAATTTTCTTGAACATACCTTATCTTTCTTTCTTTATAATACATGCATATACAGCTGTCATTCAATATACATATTCTTTCCATCTCAAATCTACTATTATTATTCTGCCCATTATTATCAAAGTAATATCGAAAATCTTCACTGATTTTTTATATATTTATCTCTGAACGGCTTTCTTTTCCTAAATTCCAAATGATCTCGTTCCCCTATAATTGTTCTGTTTGTAGTCTCTCCTCTTCTGATAACAATCTTGTATTTTCTAAGACACCTATTCTTCTAGTCATGTTTTTAGGTTACTTATATTTATTGATAGAGTTCTTAGTTCTATTTTTTCTTTATTGTATACTTCCCTTGCTATTGTTCTCCCTCTTTTTTAGCCTTTCCTTTTCTTATTTTCCTTCATACTTAAACCTATATATTTTATTTTCATATCCTTTTACCCTTTTTCCTATAATATTTTCTATAAATTCATAAATTTTCTATAAATTCATAAAGCATTCTATGCTTTATGGTACTGGATGTCTGTGAAGTTTTGCATTTAAAATAAGAAAAGAAAGTATTGTATAAAGATAGTTAACATTAAAAGGCATCAAGCACACTTACAGACTGTAAGAATCCTGTGTTCTGGATTAGCCCCACTTCGCTTGCCCTCACTCTGCTTGGGCTTGCTCCGTGCCCCACCCTGACCCCAAATTCCATCTGCCCCAAGTAGGGATAATTTTATAATCACCTTGCCACACCCCTCTCATCAGAAACAATCAGCATTACCCTATTCATTTATAGCACCCAATCCTAATTACTTAAACTCTCTCCAGTCTCTTACTCCAATCTAGTTAGTAACCCTCCCTTCTCTATTTTTAAACAGGCATTAGTTAAATACCTCTATAGTGCCTCCACAAACCTTCACCAAACCTCCAAAATCAAAGCCTTCTTACTGCCTAATACCCCCACTGATAATTCTCTATCTTCTCACAGCCTATGAATATCAGTATCTCCCAGGCTCTCACTACCCCAGATCCAAAACCAGCACTCCTAATCTACCAAATAAGTTTAATCAACTACTACACCACCTCTCATTTAACTCCTCTAATGCAAAAACTCAGTATCCCATTTGAGCCACATATATTAACCCCAGAACTAAATATTATCAAAAACTCTTACTAAAACTCCAGAGATTCGTAATCAGATTACAATCTAACCTCATAATTGATGGGGACATTCACCCTAACCCAGACCCAAGCCCACCTGATGCAATTGACTCCACAAATAATAGCCCTACTAGCCTGCAAAACCTAAACAAACCCTCCAACGCACTCCTAGTCTATCACCTAAACATTAGAAGTATAAATAATAAAATTCATTACTTGCATGCCCTCTTGGCTGTACATTCCCCTGATGTACTGTGCCTTACCGAAACCTGGCTCAAACCTATTACTACTGATAATGGGGTTATACCTCCAGGTTATAATATATTAAGACTAGTTCGCATCTCTAGGAAGGGAGGGGGGATAGCCGTTTTGTATAAATCCACACTAGATGTCACCAAATCTAGTACTCCACATGCCTTACTAACTGATAATACAGAAATACTTACTACTAAGTTACAAATCAATAAACACAAATCTATAAACATTGTGTGCATCTGTATTCCTCCAGGTAACAACACAAATACCCTGGAGGGCATCCTCCAATGGTTGTCCATAAACTGCCCCCAAGAAACCATTGTTTTCAGGGACTTTAATATAAACTGGAACAGCTGTTCCACAGACTTCCCTACCACCAACATAAATTTGCATAGCTTTACCCAGACCATATATTCCCCCACTAGAATCAGTTAGCCTAACAACATAGAAAGTATTCCAGACTGGATTCTAATAAACAACCACCACCATATGTATAAAGCAGACACCCAACCTGAAGACATAAGCAATCACTTCCTCACCTATGTACTGAGGCAAAAAAATGACATCCCTCAACTATCCACCTTCAAAACTATAAGGAGAAATAAGAAATTTAATCAAACAAAATTCCAAGATGAACTTAACTCATGCGACTGGACAGACTTAAAACTGCTTCCACTAGATGAAGCAGTTTCGTACTTTAACTCTAAGTTTCTTGCTATCCTAAATAACCATGCTCCCAAACGTACTCTCAGAACCAATAATAAAGTAGCACCGTGGCTGTCAAAAGATACCAGACAAAAAATCATATGCAGAAATAAAATGTGGGCCTCCAGGAGAACCACTATATCCCCAAAGGACCACCTTATATACAAACAACTAAGGAATGATACAAAGAAGTCTATTATGCTAGACAAAAAAAAATATTACTGTCATCTGCAACAGAAACACCAAAATCATCTGCAAAAATTTTGTTCTAGCATAAATAAACTTTTCCACCCAGGACAATCATCTACCCCTACCCCCTTGACTACCCTCCAGAAACCTCCAAAAATTGTTGCTAACACCTTTAACACTTTCTTTACTGAAACTATTCAATTCCTTGCCAACAAACTAGCTCCCAATAGCCAAAGTCATACCACTCACACACCCAATAATCATATCCTCTTCAACTTTCAGCCAGTACCAACATAATTTATTAGGTCACTATTCAAGAAACTGAAACCCACCACCCTTTCGACAGACCTACTAACCGCAGAGTATCTCCAAAAAGCCACTGATGAAATAGCATATTCCATTTCAATACTAATCAATAGATCTAGTGTTGAAGCTTATATTCCCTCTATCTGGAAAATCTCCCATATTACCTGGCAACTAGCTGGTTTCATTCTTATCTAAGTGGCAGACAACAAGCTGTACTATGGAAGGATAACTTATTTTCCCTATTACCAATCACCCTTGGAGTCCCCCCAGGTGTCTATATTAGGCCCCCTCCTATTCTCCATTTTCATTAACGATCTGTATAAAGTCATCCCAAATGCAACTTGTATTCAGTATGCAGATGACTCAACCCTAATCTGTGCTGCTACCTCCCCCACAGACGTACAGTCTTTATCCCAAAACACCATCAACAAAGTAGAAAACTGGCTCACTGGTCACTGTCTACTATTAAACCCAAATAAAACTAAGCTGTTACTCTTCACCCCTACTTGTAAGGTCCATTTACCATCACTTACCATAAAATCTAATAATGGCACCATAATTTCCTCAGAACCAAGTACTAAACTACTAGTTTGATGCTCACGTCGACAAAACTATTAAAACAGTTAATAAGAAACTAGGCTCTTTATATAAGATTAAACAATTCCTAACCCCATCAACTAGGACTCTGATTGCCTGTACACATTTGCTATCAACCTTTCTTTATGCCTCACCTATCTTCACAAACCTAAGCAAATCTGACCTCAATAAACTCGCTAGCTGCTACAATAATATTGCCAGATTTGCCACAGGTTCAGCTTACAGAACACATCACTGTCTAAACCTTAAATTGCTAGGCTGGCTAGAACTACCCTGCTAACTTCAATATAACCAATTAATAGTTGTTCACAAAGTTCTCTACCAACCAGACACCACACCCATACTGAAACATATTATCACCCTCTACAGTAACCTAAAAACACTCCACTCCTCCAACAGAATGCTAGTTCAAACTATTAAATCCAACAATTCAGCTAGTGAATCACTATTTACCAACTCTGTTGCCAAATCCTGGAATTTACTTCCTGCAGAACTTACTACAGTTCCATCCTTAACTCAATTAAAAATATCTCTTAAAAAACACCTAAAAATGCATTGGCTATGTCCCTGTACAAACCCTGACTGATCCCTTCTCAAATACTCTCTATAAATGAAAACCTTGCTACATGTAGAAACTGTCATTGTTATTACTCTGATACATTAACAGATTTAGAAGATTGATTACATGCCTCTTACTTACTGGAAAGTACTAAGAAAAGGATGATAACTTGCACAACCATGTACTACTAAAATTGTATGCATTTTCCCTTAGATGTTAATAATTTCTAAATATTTCCTGTATATATTCCAGAAAATCTTAAACATGCATGTATCTATGCTTGTACAAATGTCCATTTTGTAATATTTGTATGTATTCCAGAAAATCTTAAACATGCATGTATCTATGCTTGGACAAATGTCCATTTTGTAATATTTGTATGTATTCCAGAAAATCTTAAACATGCATGCATCTATGCTTGTACAAATGTCCATTTTGTAATATTTCACTGTATGTATCCATGTAAGGCTGTCTTGAGCTTTTCTCCCCGGGCCTCTGCTGAAAATAGACCTATATCCAGTCAGACTTTCCTGGTTAACAAATGTAAAATAAAATAAATAAAAATAAAAAAATAAAATATTTTTTCTTCCTTTCACTACTCTCCAACTTTCCTCTTCTCCTTCACTTATCTCTGATACCTCCTCATTTTCTTCCTTCACTTTTACTTTCTTTTTGCTTTATCTATTCTATGTACAACCTCATTCTCTATTAATGACTGCTTTTCTTGCTTATTCTCTTATTTTTGTTCTTCCACTTGTTCCACCTCTTGTTCCACTCTTGTTTTGTATTTATTTCCCTCTCCTTCTCATTTATACTCTCTTTACAATCCATCCATCAATGTCCCATTTTTTCACTTTTAAAAGATTTCATTCATGTCTTTTTGTATCATGGCCCACCTTATCACAAACATGACATTTTCTTTTATCACAATTATTAATTAGATGGTCACCTCTACGACAAAAATGTTTTCTGTTGTCCCCAATATTTAACTGTACTTTTGTTGCCTTCTGTTTTTTCAGCATTTATCATTGTAGCTGTTTGGCATTATTTGGATTCAACACTTGCACTGCTTCAGTGCCTTTGGTCATCCTACATTCTCGACTGCTTGGGAGCTGTACATTTTTGTATTTTTCATTTTTTTATCTTGGTTTGTGATGGCAGAAGAGACTTGTTTGGATGCCTCTATAGAGCTCTCATCCAAGGGCTCTGATTTTATTGTTTTACAGCAAGCGGTGATGGATTTAACGAACATCGTTCAAAATTTGAACAAAAAAGTGGACTCGCTCTTATCCATGCCCTCTAGTGACATGAGACATTTTCCTAACGTATTTGGTGAAGGTACTTCTGCATCTACACAGCTTCAGCAAACGTTGAACGATGTAAATTTACAAAATAACTTGCCTTCTTGCTCAACGAACAGCAATGCTCATACAGATTGTAATGTCAGTAACAATTCTATTCCATGTGGTCAGCGTAGTACAAATGTTGAACAACCATTACAAAACTCTGCGACAGTACCTTTATTAAAGAAATGGTTAACAGCAACAGTTTCCTTGAATGATGGCTTAGCGCAAAGGACTAAGACTGGTAACAAAAGTTTACACTTCTTATTAGAAGAGTTTGACTATTATTTAACAAAAATTAAGAGACTGCAACTAGATAACACATATTTTCATGAATGTATTAAAGAAAAGGTTGTTCCAAAGGGGTTACGCATGTGGCGATACCCTAATGGATTAAAAGCTGATTCTGTTTTGTTTAATGAACTTACTTCGTTGTTTGACCAACATGGATATGATTATATGAATTTAATTATGAAACATAATGATAAGCTTATCTATGAATTGATTGAAACTGTTACTGAGTTAGATAATGTAATATGTGCACACAGACAGTACAATGATTTTAAAAATGAACATGTAAAGATTTTTTAAGAATATTGATTCCATGGCTTTAGCAATTAGAACCCGTAAGCTAAACAGAGATAAGATGGAGTATGGTAGGGGTGTAGCATACCCTAATCCACCACCCTCACAAGAATGGGGTAATAAATTTAACAAGCATTTTGGAAATGATATGAATGCTGCTGAAACACACCCCTCACATATAGAAGATGAAGAACCTTTTTTAGGTCAAGAGGAATACCCCCCATTGAGATGTTCAGAATGTCTAAAGAACAGGAATACCCCAATGGAGAATATGAGGGGGAAGGGGTATCAAACACCACAACGATTGAACAATCAGTGGAACAGAGGAGGGGAAATGAATGTGAGGAGGAGGCAATCCTACAACAGAGGTCGGAACAACAGAGAATGAGCAATGATAATTTTTATGTATTAAATGATGATATAGTTCCGCCTGTTATAGCAGCAAATTCATTCGACCATATATTACCCCCCTGCTCCCTAGTTTCAAATTCTTTAGGTGATTTTAATGTATACAATTTTTTCAGATTTAACATGGCATACTGATTATTGTGATATCTTGGTGAAAGGCTTTAAATTTGTGCCCTGGCAACATAGTGACCGAGCTAATGTGCTTATGGATTTGAAAGTATTTACTAGAAAATTAAATTTAAAAGTGGTATTTCAGAATTCTTTTTTCTGAGCAGATTTTGAACCCCCTTACTATTTCTAGCACCTATAACCCCCCATTACACCCTATGGTATCACTATTTGAAAGAATGTGTGAACTTGATATTCGGGGCTCAACATCTAAGTATAGATATTTAAATAGAGAAGAGTTAAAAGAAAAGCAGCTTATTAATGAAACTGGTGGTTTCTTGCATAAAGTTAGAATTATGAAACCAGATAAAGGGGGTGCTGTTATAATGAATATTAAGGATTATAATAAGAAGATGGCATATATTTTAAATGGGAATACCTATGCAAAATATTCCATTAATGAATTAAATGGGGCATATGTAAAAATTAAAACTGAATTATATGATTTATTTACAGAAGGATCTATCTCAATAGATGAATTGAATTACCTTACAATGATGCATCCGAAGCTTTCAGTAATTTTTGGGCTACCGAAGTTACACAAAAATATGATTCAACCACCTATGCGTCCGATAGTAAATTCTAAAGGTAGTATTGCACAACCTGTGGCTAAATATTTAGATAGTAAATTAAAAGACCTTGTATATAGTGAAACTCATCTCTGTAAAGATGTGTGGAGTTTTTTAAAAGCTATTAATGAAATTCCTTTTAAGCATTCTTATATGTTTTTGACTATAGATATTAAAGATTTATATTCCACAATCCCCCATGAAATTGGATTGGAATGGTCTGGAGAATATTTATATGCTAAAAAAGTAGATCAATTTAAGGTGTTACTATATCTACAGTTTATGGAGATGGTTTTAAAGAATAACTATATTTTATTTGAAAATGAAATATTTTTACAACAAGAAGGTGTTGCCATGGGATCTGCCTGTGGTGGTACATATGCTAATATAGTGGTAACCCAATGGGAGATTAAATATTTATTTCCTTATATATTTTATTCTAATATTAAATATTAATGTCGCTTTTTAGATGATATTTTTATTTTATGGGATGGACCTTATGAGAAAATAAATGAATTTATGTTATATTGATTCGACAACCCAGTTTTTTAAGTTTACTCATAATGTTAATTTACAAGAGATAGCATTTTTAAATATTTTATTAATGAAAGATTATGTAAATGACACATTTATTTCAAAAATGTATAGGAAGGAGATATACTGTAACTCTTTATTACATTACACTAGTAGTCATCCACTCAAGCAAAAGAAAGCCATTGTGAAGGTCCAGCTTGTTTGTGCAGCATGAATGATATCCAGTTTTGAAGATTTCCTCACGGAGTATGAAAAATATGTTTGTATAAAGAGGATATCCTACAAGATTTGTTACTGAAATAGTTTTAGAAGTAGTTAATATGAGAGAAAGGAATTATTATATTCCATTGTTAGCTGAATGTCCAATACAGCACAACACCAGATTCAGTTTTAATAATACTGAACAGGATATTACTAATAGAAATTATAACATATCCTTTGTTACTATGTAACTGTTGATAGTTTTGAACTTAGTAATATTTTAAATAAAAATTGGACTATCTTAAAACAGGATAAGGGTTTGAGACAATATGTTGGTGAGGGACCCACAATGGTTTTTAGGAGGGGTATGAACTTAAAAAAACTTTTTGAAAGGACCCCTATAACGGTTAAATCTGATGGTGCCCATATGGGAAAATGTGGGTCTTGTAATTTTTGTAAATATATTAAAGAAGGATAAATTTATGAAATTAATAAATTTAAGGAAAAATTGAGGAGTAAATATAATTGTAATTCTGAGAGGTTTATTTATTGTGCTATATGCAATCAATGTAAAATTTTCTATACTGGTAAAATCGATAGGAAACTAAAGAATCGTATATATGAACATTTGTATGAAATAAGCAAACATAAGGAAACAAATGCACTTTATAAGCACTTGGTTGAGAATGAGACACACTCCTTTAAATGTTTTGTCATTGATCATATTTCTATTGAAATAAGAGGAGGTGCTTGGTCTATGTTATTAGAAAAAAGAGAATTATATTGGCAGCTATTGTTAGATGCTGCCAGTTGGCCAGGACTTAATGAAAGCATCTCAGTTAGTTCATTATTGAGATTAAAAGCCTTACGTAGATAACTATGGATATTATTATATTTATTATATATATATATATATATATATATATATATATATATATATATATATATATTTATATTTTTAGATTATACATGTTTATTTTTATCATACTATTATATTATACCATATGAGTATTTTGCCTTTACATGTTTTTAAGGGGGCGTGGTTTTAAGAATTTCTGTTCATGTGACTATGTTTGAACCAGTTAAATATTGCTGAACTTTATATGTTATTTGTCTGATGAAGTACTGTATTTGGTGGGACAAAAGCGCTTACCAGTTGATTTATCTGTGTTTTTCATTAAATTGCTTGCTACAACTTGGATCCAGTTATTTTTCAGCATTTATCATTGTAGCTGTTTGGCATTATTTGGATTCAACACTTGCACTATTTCAGTGCCTTTGGTCATCCTACATTTTTGACTGCTTGGGAGCTATACATAGAAGTTCCACAGGGTACAGTTTTTTTTTTTCACACTCCCGCAAAAACTTTTCCATGCATTCCAGTTTCAAAAATAATGTCACAAAATGTATCTTTATTAATATGAATAATGTGATTAAAAGTTTTTACCTCTTTTGTAGGAGTGCCCAAGGGGGTTATTATATTGTTCCAAATATCATACCTGTGCATTCCTTTATTTTCTTTGCTGCTTCTCCTTACTAAAACTTTCCTTTTGCTTATTTCTGTCTTCTTTTCTTCTCTCTTTTATTCCCCTTCATTCACTGCATCTGCATATTTTCTTTTTTTTTCTCCTTCCACAAATCTTCTTATTCTTTTGTTTTATCCATTATTTCTGCCCATAATGCAGCTGTCTCACTCTCTAACTCATTTTGCACCATTATGTCCTGTAATAAATCATCCTACATCCCACTTGATTTGAGAGTTGTAATAATACGTCCACTCTGGCCCTCGTTCTCCTCCACAAACAAATTTTAATGGAATAAATCCACAGTGTCCTGTGAAGGTTTGACCACATTTGCTCTCTCTCTCTCTCTCTCCCCTCTCATATTTCCAGAATCTCCTACATCTGAAATTACTTCTGCCAAAGGCTCAAATGCCTTCTCAGAAACCACTCTAAAGGCTGCACCACCATCTAAAGGCATGATTGTCTTCTTCCTACATACATCTTCTTAATGCTTCCGTTCAATACGTCCTCCTCTCCCGCTTGATCACTTTTCACAAATAAATCCAGAATACATACCAAAAGTACAGAATTGCCAGCCATCATTCTCCATTCTTCTTCAAGCTGCCACTGCATCTGGAACAAAAACAGGAAGTACCACCATGAAACAAAACCTATATGCACCAAAACCAAATAGGGGAAGTTCCCTGATGCCCTGGCAAATTTCCCCTAGTAGTATAAATTCCACCTTGGGTCTCCACAGA